>NW_009720131.1:829-9345 GCF_000703405.1 Apaloderma vittatum | reverse complement strand
GGAGGCCAGCCAGAGGGACCCTGACAGGCTGGAGAGGTGAGCCCAGGCCAACTTCACGGAGTTCAACACGGCCAAGCGCAAGCTCCTCCATCTGGGTCGGGGCAATCCCAAGCACCGACACAGGCTGGGCAGGGACTGGCTTGAGAGCAGCCCTGGAGAAAAGGACTTGGGGTGCTGGTGGACGAGAAGCTCAGCATGAGCCGTCAGGGGCACTTGCAGCCCGAAAGCCAATCGTGTCCTGGTCGGTTCAGATGGGACGTGAGGAAGAAGTTCTTCCCCAGGAGGGTGGGGAGACCCTGGCACAGGTTGCCCAGAGAGGGGGTGGCAGCCCCATCCCTGGGAGTTTTTAAGGCCAGGCTGGATGGGGCTCTGGGCAGCCTGGTCTAGTGGGGGATGTCCCTGCCCATGGTGGGAGAGGTTGGGACTAGATGATCTTTGTGGTCCCTTCCAACCCTAAAAACTCTGTGATTCTATGACCTGGAAACCGCAGGGACGTTGGGCACGTGCCAGCATCGTCCCGCTGTCCACTGAGCCTTCCCAGCAATTACACGAGGACCAAGTGGGCTGAAGGACTAGTTGTGCCTCACCTTCACCGCGGGTAACAGAAGCAGGAACTGTACCTGAGATGTCGCAGTAGACCGTTTGTTGATAGACTCTGGCTTCTTTGGGTTTAAAGATGACATTAATTTCAACCGAAGAGTTTGGCCAGACGTCTCCCTCCTAAAACAGAAGAAGACAGCAAACCCTTTATCTTCAAACCTTACATTCCTTGTTCTCAGCCTCTATTTAGAGCATTTAATGAAGAGCAAGGAGCAAGCACCACTTACCAAGGAAATTTATGAGAGAGTTTGGAAGCAGTGGCAAAAAAGCCTTTTTAAGTCTCTTACCTTTACCGGCAGCTGGCAGAGGCGTTTTGTTAAATTAGGGCTATAACAAAGCAACCAAACTGGTTCATGCTCCAGCAAACCCAGCAGGATTCCTCCAGCCAGTCTGAGGCATCCCTCTCCTCCAACCCTTCCCTTACATCCCTGCATCACCATGGCTACGGGAAACGCTTTCGCTCGAGATCAGAAGCGATTTTGCACATCAAATGGATTTTTCCATGCTTAGTTACGCTGCCTCTTATACCCTTCACCTGGACACACGTGGGAGTGCTTAACACAGCCCTGTGCTGGACCCAGCAGCACAAGCCCTCCTGCCTGTGGAGCAGCCTAGAAGAGACTTTCCAGAAAGGTGTCGAGCCGGATGCACCCCATTTCTCTCCGCAAAGCACATCCCTTCCTGTTCCAATGAACAGCCAAGAAGAGATGGGATTTGCTTACAGCTCCACAGGCTCTTTTCAAGCCTTTTTCTTGCTCTGGATGAAGGATGTAAGCCTGGACCATTGCTACCGGTGTGCCTGTCTGCTGTCTCCTCCCTGTGCTTCTCTCCCAGAGTCCTGGTGTTGGAGTTTGGCCAGTGGGAGCCTGGTTGCACGTTGTCAGAAATAGCCCTGATTTGTAAAAGCTCTTGCTTCTTGCGACCGGTTTAAACGCTTCAAAACCCTCGTGCATCGCAAACATTTCTTTGTGCATTTGTTGACGTGAACAGATACTTCTGACAACTCTAAGGCTACTCTACCAGGAATGAAAAAGCTTAGGGAAGGAGACAGGAAAGTTATTTTTCTATCGACAAAGTGAGGGTTTGATGCTGCTCACTTATGAGTATCCTCAGCGCTTTGTCTAGAAGATGCTCACACTGACTGGAGCCTCCAGTGCTCCTGCTGCAGCATAAATATTAAATAACGATAATGTTTCCCGTCAACTGCCCAAAGGCCAGTCCCCACAAAAATTAAAGAGCCATGACACGGTGAGTTATCGGGCTGCAGTCGCAAATAATTCCCTAGTGCACAGCCTGCTCGCAGTCAGCAGAAGAGAGGGAAGAACACGTAGGGAAAATTGTTTCAAGCCCCAACAAACCAATAATATGGGAAATCTGAAAGGATAAAATCACTTGGATGTTTCTCAAAACCTTGAGCAAACACATTTGCCAGGTCTGTGTTTCCATCCAGCAAGCAATGTGATGAGACGAAGCCTTACTGGGTGACACCACACTTGGCTGGAGGCAGCAAACTGGGGACGTCAGCCCGCACGCGAGATATCAGATCCCTTGGGCTGCGTGGGAACGTTGCACGGACTCCCGAGCACTCAGAATTATCCTGGATTTACAGGAATCAAAGCACTTGGGTGCTCCAAACGACTTCAGCTCTGCTACGACACCTGGAGCTTACCTAAGCCGAGCCACCGTGAGGAAACACACGGATGACAAATTTCCCTGGCTCGGCTAATTAGAGCCTAATAACTCACCAGTGCTCATCAACCAGCTGCTCACTGTGTGTTTAACAGACTGAACTCCGTGGTCTCGTCCTGGGCAGAGCATCCCTGGGGAGGGGGGCGGGTGGGATGCACCAGAGGCAGCTGCTTGCCTTCGCTTCCAGCCCAACAGCTGGGGCTGAGCACACACCTCGGCGTTCTGCGCTCCTCCTCGAAGGCTGCTGAGCTGCCCAGTGACGCCGTCAGATACCCCAGCAGTCCTCTGCTCATTTCTTATTGCTGGAATTTAATTTTGTTCATTTCTTAAGTCTTTTCTTTGGTGACTAAATCAGACTATGGCAAACGGTGCCTTGCCAGGCTTTACCAGCACTGGCAGAGACCCAAACCCTCGCTACCGAGAGCGGTGATGAAGCTCGAGGTCTTCATCTTGGCAACAAAGCAGGGCAGAGCAGCACATCCTGAGCCTTCAAACCAAAATGCAGGGGTGCGGTAAAAGGGAGGGAAGTTCAGCAACGAGCAGGAGGGAAATGAGCCCCATTTCAGAAAGGTCACCCAGATTCTACCAAGGGAAAGTCTCTGTTTGCTCCGTGGAACATCACATCCCAAACAAAGGTATTTTAAGGAGATAGGACTGGACCAGCAAGGCTGAGGGTGAAGACTGATGCCAGGATTTGAATTCAGTCACACAGGAGCAAGCACAGCTTAGGGTTCACTCTGGCTGTCAGGGCAGTGCCCACCATAAACTGAGCACCCCATCTGCCAGGACCGCGGGATTTCTCACAAGACGTTGGGAATCTCTCTGAAAAAAGGAGAGTGAGATTTTTGTACCACATCACCCTTTAGCTGCTCTAAAGCAGAGTTTATACGAACAAGAATGAGGTCTTGGAGCCAAATCATTCCCGGGAAACTCCACAAGCATCCTTCCTTCCTCCCAAGGACAGAAAATAAACTTCTTTGAGCCTAATGCAGGAGTCTCTCAGGTCAACCATCTAACGAGGTACTGTTTTGCTGCTGGCTTCTGCTGGATGGCAAGCTGATGGCACTCACTGGTCTATTTTATGTCCCACAACCAGATATATTGGCCCTGTGGACTCTTCGGGGCACTTTGGTTATTACTCAGAGGCTGACAGAGGCAATACATCTCCCGTTAATGGAAGCGAGCGCAACACAATTCATAAGCAAAAAAACGAAGCTAAAGGAGGAAAGGAAGAAAATTAAACAGAACCACTGGGCTGATGAATATGTATCTGCTAACAGCAGCGCGCTTTTCTAGCTGAGCGAGTTTAGCTGACTTGGGGATGCGACGAATTCCAAAGCCAGCACATCTGTGACAGAAATCGATGCGGCGATCTTACCCCTGCCGTTTCCAAGCGGATCGTGGAGGCAGGGATGGACTTGGCAGGGCAGGACACCTGGGAAGGTGGTGCAGAGCCGGAGAGCAGGGATGAGAGTGGGAGAGATCAGGAGCAGCTCGTGCTTGATGCCCGTGACAGCTCGGTGGTCGCTGCTGGATGAGCTTGGGTGAGCAGGACTAGCGGGGCCAACTTAGCTCCTCGGTGGCAGGGCAGTGCTGTCAGCCCCAAATTCTCCAAGGTACAGAAGGAATAAGGGCTGAATCCTCAAGGCCTGAACGCCCAAAACATATTTAACTTGGATCATCTGCAGGGAGCCCCAGGCTACAAAGCCTATGTTTCCCTGGAACGCAGATGCTGAACTTCCCAGGCTCTCCACCAAGCTGGGACTCTTGTATTTTGTGCCAAAGGCAGGCACAGGGAGGACATCCCTCCTTTCCAGAGCAACACAGAAACCTCTGAGTGGTCCTCACAGCACACCGCTGCTGTGCCAGCCCCAGGAGCTCCCTCGCAGCCGCTGTACGTGCCCCCCGGCTCTCTGCAGACACTGAGCTCAGTATCAAGAGCTGCCCCTGCAGAGCCACCCCTTCCAGACTTTGCAGCTTTAGATTAACCCGGTTTGAGATTTGGGACAACAGTGTTCAGGCTTACTCTGCTCTTGGGGAACAATCCCCTTTGCCACAAAACTGCCTCGTGCAATCAAATCTGCTTCAATACCCTTTTTCTCTCTTCACCCCTGGGATTTGTCCCCAGGAAACTCTTAAATCCCTGTCCCCAGCAGTCCCTACACCCAGCAGGATAACTCAGATCCGCTCCTGCCTCCACCTTTGCAGAAGATCTTTTGAAACCAGCTCGCAAATGAAGGCAAGGCTCTCAGAGCCGGCTAACCCAGCTGGGGCTCACTTTGCCCACTGTTTATGGGCAAAGTAGGCAGAAAAAGAGCAATAACAGGGCTTCAGCAATCTGCATCGGCTGCCTGCTGGGCTCCACGTGGGACATGAGACACTGCTGAGGACACAAGGCCCTAGTTGTCCCAGCCTCCTCCCACTCCTGCCCAAAGGGGAACCAGAGGTGGGTCTGTGCCCGCACAGCATTTGCCCGACGCTAGAATTTGACCCTGGCCCAAGAGAACCCAAACTGAGCATCAAAAAGGGTGACCTTCCACTGCACTAAAAATTTAAATAAATAGAGATATGGCTTCAGCAGAAAACCTGCAAGTGTTCACCTCCAAACAGCGAGGGAGTGGAAACGAGTCCCTGCAGGGGTGATTTGCTCGATACCACCGTGATGGCTGCGATGCCCTGGGGTCTCCCTGCACGGTGCGTAATTAAGGAAGGAGCCTGGAGCTTCAGGACTGTGTCACCCCTTCTTTTACAATCCAAACAGACCAAGGTGCAGCACACAAGCCCCTCGCCTTGTCGGGCACGATGCCCGGGAAGCCATTCGCCATCTCACCGAGATCCTGACAAGGGACTTAACTCCAGGCAAATGAGGAGCTGCTGGACCTCAAGGCACAGCAAGCCCCTCGCCTTGTCGGGCACGATGCCCGGGAAGCCATTCGCCATCTCACCGAGATCCTGACAAGGGACTTAACTCCAGGCAAATGAGGAGCTGCTGGACCTCAAGGCACAGCCAGATGAGGCTCCTCTAAGAGGAAACGAGCCTCCAGAGGAGCAATAAAAGCCATCCTTTTACATGCATCAGCACGGCCCTCTGGAACGATCCTAATGCAGCGTTAGCACGGGAGCCTTGCAATCATATCCTCGGTCCCAAGAAAACCTGCACCAGCACTTAATAAACTCAAGTCTCTCAAGCTCCTGATGGGAAATCTCCATTCTGCAGGATTCAACGCATTCAGATGGAAACTTTTGGCAGTTACATCCTCAGAGAGCTTCCCTGTATTGTCGGTAAAGCTATAAGCCAGACCGTTTGACTCCGAAAACAGAAGAGAAGAAGAAATCATCAGTTACGCTTCATTCTGCTGTTCTAGGGCTAAAACAAATTCTTTAAAGACCTAACTATTCCAGGAGACTTTTGTCATTTCTCCCTTCATTACTGCTGTATGTCAGACTACAAAACCAGAAAATATTGCGAGTTATTTCTCCTGGGAAATTAAAATAGGCTGTTGAAGAGGGTCCTCAAATTCCTGCTACCTCAACAGTGGGAAAAAAAAACAAAACCTGCTGGTTAAAAGGATATGCTTCATTACCCACCCTTGTTGGTTACTGCTACATGCATATGAGACTTAGGAGACCTCAGGAGCCAGCGGTCTGCCCGGGCTGGCATGATCTTTATACGACAGCAGTTGAGCTGGAGCATGGAAAACTACCGTGGATGCTAACCAGGATGGAAACGAAGCTATGCAGGGCTGTTAACACAATATTGCAACACTTCTGGCTTAACGTCAGCCTCAGACAGGCTGCAACTGGCAGGTGGCATCAACTACAGCCGATGGATGTCTGATGAGACAGCACAGAAACCTCCAGCTGTTGTGCCCTGGCTTTGCGACAGCGTAAAGCGACGTGACACGGGAGGGGACGGCACACGGTGACTCACGGCTATCTCTACCGCAAATCCATTCGGATCCTACTTCCCTCTCCCTCAGCCTCTAAATAAGAAGAATCTGTCAGATCTCCACCAGCCTGAATAAGAAAAAGCTGGCCCTGAGAAGCCGGGCATCACCAGCTGTTGGCCAGATCACGCTGCAGGGTGATGCACGGAAAGGACATCGCTGCTCATACCCAAAGACAGAGCTGGCAAGAGGAGCATCAAGACGACGCCCAACGTGCATCGGGCCAGCTCAGGAGAAAGGCAGATATCTGGATGGAGGGACCACAGCTCCCATCGGAGACAGAGCTTCTGCCAAAACCTCAAGTGCTCAGCAGTAACCTCCCGTTTGGATGGGGACCAAGCTTGGCTTCCCAGCCGAGGTGGAGACTTGCAGGACCAAACAACATTGTCACCTCCTGGCCCAACCTCTGGAAGGACAACAGCAGCGGTTTCATAACCTGGATGTCTTGAAGACCACCCTCCCTGGGGCTCAGAGTTAACCCGCAACACTGAGGAGTCGCTACCAGGCAATAACAGGGCAGTGATGGTTTCTCAAGGTCAGCGAGGTGGTAACAAATCCTGGCCCTCTCCTTCCCCTGGTGTCCATTTCCAAGGAGTCAGCTCCCACACGTCTGCAATGTGACTTAGGGCTAAGCTGCGCTGGGGAGGATGCAGCAAAAAGCGAGGACTTTGTCCTTTGGTAGCCACCTGGGCTTGCAGCACGGCTGCTTCTGCTGACATATCATGTGTATTCGCAAAAATAAATTAAATCAAATTTGAGACGCGCTCGGAAAGCCAGGGTTGCATAACAGCTTGTTTCCCACAGGCTTGGACGGCTGCTCAAAGTGTTCACGGTCACATGCTAATTCCAAAAAATCACCGCTTCCTCTTTTTTTGTTATTATTTTCACCAGCCAGTTAACCCTATACAGCCTGAAGGGACCGGCTACAGCTTCACCTGAAAACGCTGGCAAAGCTTCTGCACAAACCCCGCGAATCCGCCCTGCCCAGAAAGCATTTCTGAGGCTCCCAACCCTCCCAGAAGTGCCAAGGCCGACGATTTCCTCCAGTCACTTTTGACAAGGGTCCAGTTATTTCCTCAGGGTGCCCCCAGGTAAAACAGGCGAGAGGTGGGAAGAAGAGAGCAGTCACTATGGGACAGGTCTGAGGCAGCAAGGTCCCAGCTTGGTTTTTTTGGGGGGGACACCTCACTAGAGACAATCTCCAGCAGATTGACACGGCAGGGCTCAAAGTTACAGGAGGGGTTGCAGTGGATTTTTAGATTCTCCATTCGACAAAGCGAACAATTGCTTTGTATCATTTGATGTCAAGACACCGCTGCGCCGGTGGGGCAGGCGTGAGCAAAGCTCTGAACGTGAAACTCGTGCAGCAAGTAATGAAATTAATGGAATTCAGAAGATTGCTAATGCTGGACAGAAGGGGAGAAGCTCACGTAGCAGCCCACTGAGATGCAGTCCCAGAGTGAACCATGTAACGTTGCTATGGCCATTTCAGAAAGATTTCTGCTCAGGACCTGAGGCCAGGCTACACTTGATGTCTGTGCATCATTACACGGGGTACCAGGACATGGTACCTGACTTCTGGACCCCATATAATGCACTCCAGGAGCTCAAGAGTGGATTAAGTTAATTGCAGAGATACAGTCCAGCTGCAGTGAAGCAGGAGCCCTGGGATCTACTCCAAATCCAACTCCAACACAGCACAGGAGGCTCTAAATGCCCAGCTGATGAGCTCCCGCCTCGCCCCAATATTCCTACTGCCCTGAAACAACCCTTTTTTCGGTCACGTCATGCTGGTGTCAGCTACGGTCATGTGAAACTGTGGTCGCGTTGATATTGGTGGTTCTCAGCCTCATATAGGCTGCAGGAGTAACCAAGAGAAACATAATCCCCTTCTTTGGAAAAAAATCAATTAGTTTCACCTGGTCTCTTCAAAAAAAAAAAAAAAGAAAGGCTGGGATTATTCTAGGGTTTACTTCAAGATGAGAAGGGATTTTGCACGGCTCAGCAGTGGTCTCAGACCACGTAAAGAGAATCAGGGCTCTGGCTGACTGAAGGACAGGGGGTTTTGCTCTACATAAACACAAAAGCAAAAAGCTTTCTGTTCTTACGTGCAGTAGAATTCAAAAAGTCTGCCAGCCTTCACAGAATCACAGAATGTCAGCGGTTGGAAGGGCCTCAAAAGATCATCTAGTCCAGCCCCCCTGCCAGAGCAGGATCACCCAGAGCAGGTCACACAGGAACGTGTCCAGGTGGGTTGGAAAGTCTCCAGAGCAGGAGACT
>NW_009720131.1:0-287 GCF_000703405.1 Apaloderma vittatum | reverse complement strand
CCGCCAGTGCTTTTAATTCCCCACCCCTTTGGCAGAGCCTGTTGCTCAGAGACTTTTTGCAACGAGCTCTGCCAGCCTCACTACAAACCTGATGTCTTCTCCCTCGGCACATCCAGCCAGCTGATGCGGGGATCTGCCGAGTGACCTCGTTCAGGGAAGAGGAGGAGGAGGAGGAAGGGGGGGTTCTCAGCTATTGCTTACCACTGGCTCAATGGTGAAAATGTCATCGGAGAAAAGCATGGAGTCTTCTCGCACCTTCGCGCTCTGGTTGTGGAAGGCGCGGGAGG
>NW_009720130.1:0-56782 GCF_000703405.1 Apaloderma vittatum | reverse complement strand
CTCTTAGGTCTGGGCTTAAAGTGGAGGTTAAATTTGCATCGCACAAGGTGGCGGTCTGTTTGACATTCTGCACTAGGCATCACTCGGGTACAACAGACATCGCGAATATTTCTCTGGCACACTAAGACATAGTCAATGAGGTGCCAGTGCTCGGATCAAGGATGCATCCAGGTCGTCTTCAAGCTGTCTTTCTGCTGAAAGATAGTGTTGGTGATGGTGAACTGCTGCTCTGCACAGAACTCTAGCAAGAGGCGACCATTGTCATTGCAGTTTCCAACACCATGGTTACCTAGTACTCCTTTCCAGGTTTAGGAGTTCTTTTCTCCTCTGGCGTTGAAATCACCAAGGATTATAATCTTATCACCTGCCGGAACCTTTTGGGTGAGGCAGTGCAGGTCGGTGAAGAACTTGTCCTTTTCCGCAGGGTCAGCTTGGAGAGTTGGGGCAAATACGCTGAAGAGAACAACATGTTGCTTGTTGTGTAGTGGGAGGCGTAGGGAGATAATGCAATTGGAATGACCTGTCAGTAGATTTTCAAGTTTGGAGGCGATGGAGTTTTTAATCATGAAACCAACTCCTGAAAGGTGTCTTCCAGTTTTGGGTTTGCCTGACCAATAGAGTGTGTAGCCGGCACCGTGTTCTTTGAGGCTGCCTTCCTCATGGAGACAAACTTCACTGAGAGCAGCAATGTCGATGTTGAGTCGTGACAGTTCGTGGGCAGTTAGAGCAGAATGATGCTCAGCACAGCCACTATCCCGACTATTAAGCATGGTTCTAATGTTCCAATATGTGAGTGTCTATACCTCACTAGAAACCTGCTCTAGTCATGAAAATAGTGCATAGCACGGACAAGGATGTGAAGAGGGGTGCTGTCAGGCTTATGCCATCTGCCAGAATCTGTCAGCATTCACTCTGGAGCCTCAAGAAGCTGTGTGAAGTGGACTTGAACCAGCTTTGGAATCTGTGGTTTTTTTGGTTGTGCAAAGAGGTAGCACAGTATTGTGCAAACAGGTAGCAAAAATAATTAATAAGCAGTATAAATTGCAGGATTTTAGGACCAAGCTTTTCACCTTAGTTGGCTAAATTCTATCCCAATCTTCCTGATGGGAAAAAAGAAAAAACTACACTGGAAACCTCTCAAGAGGTTCGTCAACCACCTGTGCTAAAAAGTCCTACCTAATCTCAAATAGCATGCCTGATGAGAGCCAAATTAATAAGTGCAAATAATGCCACGATTTCAGAGAAATTACTCCTGTACACTGATTACAAACCAGATGTTATTCCCAGTGAAAATCACATAGTTTTTTGAACTTCAGGAGGCTCCTAAAACTTCCGGTTTACCCTAGGCTTCCCTTTAAAGGAGGCCAAGTCCTGTGGGCAATAGGGACATCTACAGGCAAATTCTGCTCGGTTTCCCTCTGGGAAAATCTGAAATCCAAGCTTTGTGGGAAAATCTGTGCTAACTCAGCTCAGGAAAAGACAGGGCTGGAGGCAATTAGCATTCAGATGATTTATTGCCTGCCAGATTTCTAGGAGTTCATAGGTGTATAAACACAGATTAAGTAGTACAGGACCAATTAACTAAAGAAATTAATTCCAGAAAGTACAAAGGAGGACGTGGGAGGTGTGAGGGGAAGTGACAGCTATAAACAAACGAGTGCCTCTTCTACCCTGCCCTCCCCCCGCAAGAACTGGAGCTCTATTCATTGTTTCCATTGATATTTTGAAAGTGATTATCTACATTCTGCTCTGGATTTACCAGAAATACCCGGAATGGAGCAATTAGTAGCAAGAAAATAATTCAAAATTTCCTCACTGTATTAATACAGAATGTATTAATACAGAACCTTCTCAGCAATGGGCAATTGTGCAGCTCTTCAAAATGAAAATCAAAGAAGATGATACAGGAAGAACTAATATTCTTTCTAATTTGTTAAACTACTCAGCTAACATTCTGGTGCCTCCTGCTTACCTGAGTAGTGATGATGCAGATCTTGAGATGTTTTCAAGTGGGTGATGATATCTGAAATAATGTTTAAAGGATCATTAAATTAATTATTACAGCAGAGATAAATGCATGATTTTTTAATTCTTACCAGAGTTTGTCATGAAACAGATTAATCAGAATTATTGCCTCAGCATTCTAAAGAGGAGAATTACTAATAGGCTTTAACTATGTTATAATGTACAGTATATTGGCAGATTTCAACTAGCAATGTAACATAGCCAGATAACTTATTTTTTCAAGGAAATGGTGGGAAACTTGTGATGTTAACATCAAGGACAAGTAGCTTTTCTAAGCCAATTACACCTCTGGGACACTAAAAGCACTTTGCTGTCTATCATGCTTCACAGCCTCCCAAAGGCATGATTTTTCCAGCTCCATCCTCAGTCATTAAGCATTCCATTAACTATATTATTACACTGAAGTTACAACAATACTGTCCAATTAACCCACAGCATCTAGAATGCTGATGATGATATATAAACAGACAAACATTTTCTGTGATTAAATATTTAACAGGCACAGTCAAATCAAACTTGATCCAAAAATCTTTGTTTTATAAAACACCTTTTTAATAAAACCAAGATTAATGAGCATGTTTCCATTGATTAGATGAAGTCACATAGTTTTACAGGAAAACAATCCTTCAAAATGTCAGATTTCAGAAAATATATACACTGTACTCCTTCTAATTCTGACAAGTGAGATAATCAGATCCATATATTCATCAAAATATTCAAACATTATGCTTTTTTTCTTGGTGTATTTTATTTGCTTGTATTCTTTTTTCTAGCATAAGAGATCCTAAATAAAAATTATAAATATATGTTTTGGTAAGGGCCAGCATTACCATTTAGTGACCGTGGTGATTCAAGGTGCCTTTTGCTATTTTTCTTGCTGGACCCAACTAGTTTTGTCACACTTAACACATTATAAAACAACAAATGTGAAAAGGAGAATGGCGGTTAAGTTGTTCCTTTTGAGGGTGGGGAAACTGGATTTTAATCAAAGCAATGGTGCACCCTAGAGAGTAGCCCCACAACTCACTACACTTGCAGCAGTGTGCTTCAGCACAGCAGCATTTCGTGCGCAGTTGGACCCAGAAAGAGCTGAGCTTGAAGGGAAGATAAGTCTAAGAACAACTTGTTTCTGCACCACAATCAGCCTCAGAAAGAGACAGGTGCCCAGCTGCTGTGGCGTACCAGGAAAACTGGAAGGTAGACTAAAAGGCAAAAACACAAGTGAAGTTAACTAGCACGCTACTTTTGTGGAAAAAAGTCGTTCCTCGCTAGAACTTTGAATTTCTCCATTGGCCATTTCATAATAAATTGAGTCCTTCACTAACTTGATTATTTCAGGGAAACCACACAAACTGAGGAATTACACCAGACTGCAACTTGAAAAATCAAGGAGCATCATCATCTTAAAGAGTTTCTTCCTACTGAAAAGGAAAACGTTATTGAGCAGATTAGAGTAAAACCAGATTTTTTTCTTTTAAGATCTTGCAGTTATGAGCAAAACATGACCTCATAAAAAAATCTTATGTTTTAAAGTACAAATTAGTAACTAATATACGAAGCAACAGTTGAACATTTTCCTATAACTCTCTAACTATAGTAAGTTGACTTCCTTTCAGATTTTGTACTTCAGAATTGTCAGAGTGAGATTTGCAGAAAGAAATTAAAATGAGTGACAAGCAACTAAAAACTTACTGTCAGTTTCCTCTGAAGTTCTCAACCTGTTTAAAAGCAAACATTTAATACTTTACTCCAAAATTTCTGTCATTAAGCTAACACTGGTATATATGAAGAGATCTGTTCCACCTGAAGGCAAACTCATAAAGGTTTGATCAGCAATCGTGAAACAAAATAATCCTCAGTGCAACTTCGTTCATTGCAACAATCAGCAAATAATCTTCAATTACTGAAGAATAGCCACAATGTTCTGCCTGTTTCTTTCTCTCCTTTATGCTGAGCTGCTCTTAAGCTCCTGCACCACTGTTCATATTATTTACACTGCAATATAACAATATCAAGTCTAAGGTCACTTCAATCACATACACAGCTGTTCACTTTTCATTCAATGCTGAGATGTATTCAGAGCTAGATACACCATTACCACTGCCCACACAAAACGGGACTTCTTAAACTGGTGGTCCTCTGGATTAGCAGGGCTGCAGAAAGACCACAGCCCCTGTTAAAGTAGCCTTTGTTACAGAAGACAGTAGATATGATTCACCTCACAAATGAGTGAGATCCCACTGAAGACAATAGACTAAGTGACAGAATCAGGCCACTCAACGGTCTGTAAATCCTGCTGTAGGCATGCAGTTTGCCTACTGCGTATAAATGACTAGGTAGAAAGAAAAGAAAACCAAAAAAAAACCAAAAAACATTCACAGGATGGGTAAAAAACAGTATCTTTTTTTCCTTTTCTTATGGTGCAATCACACAGGATGTGGCAGCTTTCTAGTGTCTTTTACTTATTACATCCACAGTGTTACTAAGTAAGATAGATATAAAAGAAAACCATGAAAATAAGAAAGAAAAGGAACATAGATAGCCCTACCTGTGGAAAAAAATACCCTCAATATT
Source organism: Apaloderma vittatum (assembly GCF_000703405.1). Taxonomy (NCBI): domain Eukaryota; kingdom Metazoa; phylum Chordata; class Aves; order Trogoniformes; family Trogonidae; genus Apaloderma; species Apaloderma vittatum. The sequence goes on along the minus strand of NW_009720130.1, from coordinate 52,183 downwards.
AAGGTAATGAGCAATCAAGCTGAAAAAAATTTTAACCACACAATAAAATTGAAAACATTTTTGAAACTACCAAATATAATCAGAGCTTAATAACTATCAAAAACCCATTAAGAAAACCAAGCTAAATATTTTGTAAATGTGCAGACTCAGTACCAAAGAAATTAATCATAGAATGAGAGAAGCTTTCAGGAGCTGCTAGCATTTAAATTATTAAAAGAGGAAACATGCAATTTGCACAACAAAAGCAAGTGCAAATTTTCATGCTCACTAGACTGGAATAATGGCTAGTTAAAGATGCTATGGTGATCTTAGGGATTGAATTAGAAAATTAGATTATTGTTAGAATAAAAAGGGGTTTCTATTCCACCTAAAATTATATACTTTGTTTAAGTGTATCTCCTTTATTATCATTAAAAGGTGTCATTTAAAGAAACTTATACAGACTGAATTGTCTTAACTCTTAATTTCACCTAAATTTCTCATCCTAAGTATAGTGCAGAACTGAAATGGAAACCTGCAGAAGTCTTCTTCCAAAAGCATGTGATTAATATCTTAATATACTAATAATACATACGAGGGATTCCTGTTCAGATTACATTTCTTGGTGGTTCCAAATATGCTACTACTCAAATCCTGTAAAAAAGAGAGATACTTTTACTGGTAAAATCTGTATAGCACTGTCATATACACACTGTGCAACTCAGAACGATACAATCTTGAAAACACTTATAGATATGCTTATTGTTAGCATGAATAATGACACTGAGAGGCAGGTGAATCACAGCATTGTCATACCTACATTAAAATGGAACTAATTTTCTCACGTTATACTTTTCCATGCTGCCTCCATGCACTTGAATAAAATACTCAGGTACCCACTTACATCTCAATACAATCACAAAAGCATGTTGAAGGTCTAATATGGACAGTATTAGAGAACTCTGATTATATCTGAAAACTTCAATTTAGGGATAGGCTTTACAGTTTTTGAAAATACAGTGCACCCTAAACCTCTGTAACAGAAGGCAGTAACACACTGAGCAGTTTTGCAGTGATATTTAGATCACATATTTTCCAGGTCCTGTAGTTAAAGCAGTACCATAGAATCATAGAATGGCCTAGGCTGGAAGTGACCTTAGAGATCATCTAGTCCAACCTCCCTGTCATGGGCAGGGACGCCACCTCTCGACTAGACCACATGGGGACTCAAATAGTCTTTCAAACCTTCAGACACACTAGGGAAAGTTGGGCCAGCTGGGTTCTCCTAATGCCCTAGTCAGGAATTGGATTACTCTCCTGAGCAGTAGAGAGTCAGATTTCAATACTTGAAAGAATCAGAGTCATCAAAAATGTTCAAAGGCAACAAAGTTTAAAGATAAATTGACTGACATTCAGCTTTCAATATTATCTGAAACTTAACTCACCATTTCACTCATAATTTCACCTTGTAGCTTGCTTTGCAGATGAAGAAACCTCTAACAAAACCAAAACTTCCCTGTACACACCTTTGCTTTCCTCCCTGCTACACATTAGGAGGGATTTCTGAACCAATGGTGTTCAGTGGGTAAATCTGAGAAACACCACTTCAAGAAAAGCACATTTCTTTAAAATATATCATACTCTATACAGAAGAGTTGGATGCAGCCATATTGTTACATAAACTCTCATATCCCAGACAGGACTTAAGGAGAGACATAGTGACTCAGAGGGTATTGGAGGCTGTATCTTCAAAGAAAAAAACACTTAATGTTCTGGAAATGACTAGTTTCAGCCTAACTCCAATTCTACTGTTATCAGTGGAATTTTTCTAAGAAATTTAAAAATTCCACCTTTGAGTTTTGCCCAAAAGATCTCAATATGAGTTTTGAAGCACCGGATTACTTGGTCTCCTCACAGTTTCCCTGACTGTATCTTTATTTTACTTGTCTGCCCCTGTGTTTCACATTTTAAAAATTTATTTATCAAGAATCCAAGCTCAAGTTTTACAGAATACAAATTCAGTAAGTTTATTTCTCTTTCTTTTCCTCTCTCTCTTTCTCTCTCCTCTTTCATACAAAACCCCGACATTTTTAAAATTTAGATTCAAGCTCTCTCCCTCGGCATTTGGGATTTAAATTATACAGCATTTAGAATAGAAAATCTGAAACCACATAGTTTAATTTTTATTCCATAAAAAAAGTATTTACAGTAAAAAATAAGCTAGGCTTTTATAGATCACCATTGTGATAATCAAGAATGCTATAAGTAAAACAGGCAAGGAAGGGTGCTGTCTAAGAAGGAAGCGAAAAATATTATTTCACAGTTCCTTTGCTTAATTTATTCTCTGTTAATTTCCTTTCATACCTCTGAGATACCCCTACGCAGTGTAGTGAAAGATACATTTTCTTCCATTAGGTACATCATTTTTGAAACAGATAGAATTTTCTATAATCCACATTCTTGCCCCAGTTTTCAGTAAATACAAATTGGTCTAGCGCCATCAAAGTCAATGAGCCTATATTGATTTATATAGGCAAAGGACCTTTACACTTTGGAGCTGCAAATTATTTCTGATAAATAATAAGACATTTTGTTTACAAGCCAGTGGTTAAGAAATCTAAACTTTGCCATTATTATCAATATGTAACTCTCATTTTGCAACAAATAACTATCTCTGTGTGATAGACTTGGAGCTATGTAGCTAACTTTCCAAAATTTGCTAACCAACTCTGCCCACAGGTCAAAACAAAGCTGTGTGCTCATTCATTACCTCACGAAACATCAGCATACATGTTATTTCTGACCAACTTCTTCATATTCAGAACGACTCCATGATTCAATAATTTAATATCCTATTTCACAGAGTGTTAACAGATGTTAAATTATTCATCTCCTTGCACACATGCACTGTGCCAGCAGACAACAACCCTAACCCTCATCTCTCAAGAGGTATTTCATGACAAAGAACCTATAGTAATTAGTCCAGGGACATCAGTAGAGCCACCCTGGGCTCATCCCAGCCAAAACTATGGACTTACTGTATGTGTAATCTTAGGTCTTACCTCTTGAGAATACCTCAGGTAATCACAGAATGGTATGGTATCCCTACCGATGTCTTGATTTTTCATTTTCTGGTGCATGTAACTGAGACGTTCCAAACCTAGCCAGAAGAGAAGGTGTCAGCTATTTCCACCATGTAAATGAACAGCTCTATAGCTACAAGCTCAACACCTATGCAGTGCTATAAAATAAACACCTATACCCCATATTGCCCCACCAAATACATAATGGACTATAAAAGCAGTAACAGAATTTGATAGGGTTAAAATGGAGTTTTTCCATTCTCTGTCAGCAGCTTTCAGAGGAGCACAGCCCTTCTAAGACCATGCTGTGCCGAGTCACAGTATTCCCTGGTTCTTGCCCCAGCAGCTTGTAGGATGAAACCAGTGAGCTGCATCACAGCAAAACTGCAAAAGATGAACTATGCAATGTGTTTCTGAGAATAAAATAGAGATGGAGAATTACTAAAATGAGAATAAGAATGCCATTCCTTTTTCATTCCAACAGAGATGATACAAAATTCATTTCTTCCCTTTGGAGGATGTGTTTCTGAGCAATGAGTAATGAATAATGCATGCAGTGTATCTGCCAGCAGATACAGTAACACAGCATTTCCTGCGAGTGTAAATGCCCTGAGAAATTCACAAGAGAGTTTATTTTTACAATTAGCCAGGATGCCACTTTAGAAGACACCTCAGGAGAGTAGACAAGGATATAATTCTCCTTCCTTCCTACTTATTCCTACTGACTAGTAATCTACTGTTTCCCATGTGAGACAGGCTGTGCTCCCAGAAAGTTATAACTGACCTTCCATCCAACTCCATCTCCTTTGCTTCTTCAGTGATGAAGCAAATAAGCAAGCTGTGTGTGCCTGCAACCTAAGTCTCATTGGATAAAAATTATGCCATGAAGTGAAAGTGGTGGATGACACCTTGAATTTGTGAGACTTTATTTACTGCTTCTTCTCAAAAGCTGTTCTGAACTTCACCATTTGCAAAATATCACATACTTAGCTGACTGAAAGTAGACACAGTGAGCCAATTCTTGCTGCGTTTCTCTTGCTCATCCCAGACATTGATCTCTGCCGGCTCTGAACTTACTTGGGTGTTCTGGGGACAATCATCCACTCTAATCACCTGGCATGACACAGACAAAATGACATTCGATTTATAGGATGACTAGCACTTCTGCAGTTCCTCTGACAGCCTATGCCAATGACTGAACTTGCTCCCAGCTGAAAAACAGATTTTCCCAATTTTCTTGCAAGTTGTAGAAAACACATTGCTTTTGTCTAGTAAATAGTACTGATGGAAGATCTAGCACTACAGCATTGTAGATCTTAAAGTTCAAGTCTGTTGCTGACCTGAGCATCAGCTTTCATACCATTAAACAGAGATAACTCTTTCCAGTTGACAAAGATCCTAGGATAGTATCTTTATAACTTCCTAAGTAGATTTTTACAAATGTACGCACACATATTGTTACGAAAGTTGCCCCTCACATATGACAAAATCAATATGCTGTCTGCAATGTGCTAAAGGTTTGATGGATTCGAAGAAAAAGAGTGAGGGACTCTTGTAGACAGGGTACAACATTATGAGGTCTGACTTTCTTGTACACAGTTGCACACTGCTTGGATATGGCTTGCCAATCCTTCAGTCTACCCAAATCAAATTAAGCCTCCCCAAGTCCTCCTGCCAGTTAAAGTGCAAGGTCTGATTCCTCTCTGTGTAAAATCAGTAACACCTCTGGTATACTATCTAGCAAACTATATCAGCACATTCAAAACTAAAATCCCACACATTTAGACAAAAGGGAAATGAAACCGAAGCCAGACACCCAAAAATACAGCTCAGTTTGAGTGCAGCATTTTAAATGTATACGTTTTAAAGTAAGCAACACCGCAGAACTGCTCTTAATGAATGAAAAAAACAGTTATGAAGTACGCGAAGCTCTTGTATCTGCACATACCGGCACCTGAAGGGGTTTTTGATTCTTCTTTCCTGTCCCAGACTTTATGTCTCTGTTTCCTTGTTTTGCTTTGGTTGCCTCATTGTGGTGTAGCTCACTGGATTGTAAAGACCCTGTTGGAAAGAGTCAAAATCCACCATTAAGCTACAGAGCTTTTGTTTACTAAAAGAAGATCTGATAAGACTGAGAGTTGGCAAATCTCCAAAGCAAGCTGAGAAAAGACTTGTGACACTCAAAGTTATACTCATGCAGTTCAGTGCAAGGATGTGTACCATCACAAGACATGAAATAACAAAGGTTATCCAACACCTATTCATACTTAGAACTTGAATCTGCTATATTTTATCCATTGGTAAGCAAACTTGGTGGTAGACAGGCAGGGTTTTAAACCATCTATAAAAATGTGTACCTCTTGATTCTCTGCGCACCTATCTGACCTATCATACTGCTAATGTATCCCTTAGTGATTGTGTAATTTATTTTGGCTCCTGCAACTCTTGCATTGCATCCCCAGGGCAGGAGATTTCCCTGGAGTGAACACAATCCCTCTGTCGTGGTGGCTGTATAGCCACAATCATAGGGATCCTATGAGAATGGGACAATCAGGCTGGCTGACACACAGATGTGGTGCATCTTGGATATCAAGCACACTTCAGAAACTCCCTACGACAGTCAGACCCAGTACAAAGAATGTGAAGGTGATAATTCTGAACTCTTTGCTGCTATCCAGAACTGCAGCTAATACATCCCAGGCACAAAGGAAACATTTTAATAACGTCTTGGGTTCCCCAGTAAAAGATATTTCACAGATGTTGAAGATCCAGTACGGGTGTAGTGTTTTATAATTACCACTTATAGCCTTGCAGGTTTTTCCTCTTTTCTCTTTCTTAGGGGACAATAGGCTATTGCTCTTGCAGAAACTCCAGTCCTTCCAGAGTGGGCTGATCCAGGAGGTGCTGCGTTTCAGTGTATTCTGAGAGGTGATACTGCTGTGACATGACCTGTTAGAGCTGCAGGAGAAAGACTTTGATTCTCTTATCTGGACATGCCTGGGAGGACTATCCATGCAACTGCAGTCACTGTTACAGGTTGAACATATGCGTAGGGCCTTCTTTGTTTCTGGGCTGAAAACTCCTTTTTCGTCACCTTCAGAGAATCCCCAGTTCACATAGCCACCTTCAGTTTCTTCCCTGTCATCACAGGAGGGTGCTGCACTCTCTCCAATACCCAGTGATTGCGGGAGATATAGAGGATGAGCATCTTCTGCAGCATTAGTCTTTTCTGATGGCAAATGAATTGCAAAGTCTCTCTGGCTCCACTGATAATCTGTTGGCTTTTTCCCAATAAGGCTGACACCCCGCAAGTTCTGCTGCACCATAATGCTACTTTGCAGTTCACCTCTGAATGCATCATCCCTATATTTGGCAGGAGTGCTCAAAAAGGACAAATTTAAGGTGACATCCTCAGAGAAAGACCCTCCTTGATGGTCAGGGGGAACCAGCAAAAACTGTCCATATCTAGGGGTTGACTTAGTCTCAGAGGATACTCCTGAAGTGAGTGTGTCACTTTCTATTTCTATCTTTTGAGAGCTGTCTTCTACCATCTTGTTACTCTCGGTCCTTGACACGTGGTCTTTGCACTCAGATGGCCATTGACTCCTTACCAAGCTCCGTAAGAGGGAGGGTGGCATGCTGTAATAATGGTATTTCTTTTCATACAAACACTCTAGGCTGCTCAAGGTCTTGGAATAGAGTGCATTGCTCCAGCTGTGGGGCAGCTTCCTACAGGTTCGATGTTTTGCGTCAGCCAGCAAGGCTTCTTTCACCTGCAAGGTGTCTACAGCTGAAAGCACTTTCAGGATGTCCACTGTGAAGGCAGACAGGTCTTGCAAGTGTCCTAGCTGGCTGTCCAGGGACAGTAATGACTCCTTGATAAAAAATACCTTCTCATGCACTTCCTTAAGTTGCAGAAACATCTCCTCCACTCTAGGTAGAAAAAGAAAAGACAAAATACCAAACCCACAGATATTTACCTCTGTTTGCCAGATGATGAAGGAACACAGCAACACATTTCAAAAATCAGTGTTTCAAACAGCCTTTTTTTTTTTTTCAGTTGCAACTTCAGGTCCCATTAATACATGCATTTGACAAAATTCATCCAGATTTACAACATGTCATTCAGATTATCGGGTCAACTGCCAGTGATTTTTGAGGAAACAGGTGCTTTTGTTCAATAACTATCTATTTCAAAAACTGCTATTTTCCTACTAATGTCCATTCCTTGCCATAGAACTACTAAACCATGGACAGCAGGTCATAGCTTTGGAAATACTGCATTGGCTATTGCTGTAAAAGTAAAATGCTATAAAGTATACTTCTTGGCAGGCAGTCAACCCGCACTTCTACACTTCTTGTGCAAGCACAAGAATGACAATGCTTGAGTACCTATGAGCACTCTTGCATTTCTCAGTTACAGGAGACTGCTGGAAAAAAGCATCTCCCCAAGAACCTATTCAGCCCATGGCAACAGATTCAGTATGTCTGATGCAAATGCTTTTTCTATAGTCTTCCAGTCCTCAGTGAACAGTACATGTATGCAATGACATCTTGTTAATCTTGCCCTGAAATTATATCATTTTAATCAAATCATTATCTTCAAGTTTCCTGAAGATACTCTATCTTGCACTCTGTCACTAAAACAATGCTAACTAGCTGCAGGCAATATGCAAAAGTTAACTTTGCATATTAAGTTAACTTTTATATGCATCTTTCAGTTAACTGAAAGATGTAATATTTAGTCAGTAGCTGAGTGAAATCCAAGAGCAGCATTCCAAAATATTTTATTCATCTAATCTCTTGTATTAACATTATGAAATGCTGTGAAATCTGTTTCAACTGTGCACTCCAAAAAAAAAATTGCTTTCCAGATATATATTTATCCACTAAATGAAAATTTCTTGTTGTAATGAAATTCTACAGCTTTCAAACATAGCTTTTTTTTTTTCTTTTACAGGAGACATTTGCTTGTTCTAGTATGGAGAAAATAACATTATAAACAGGCAAAGAATAAGAGACTGTCTTTCTCTAGGTAAAACAAATTTACTAGATGAGATTAGTACTGGCATCCAGTAACACTGGTTATAGCACTCACTTCCTTTAACTCTTCCCATTAAACTGAATGGCAGCTTTGCCACTGATTTCAACAGAAAGATAAATTAGGCCTACAATGAGAGTTTTGAAACGCCATCGACAATGGGGTATTGACATTTCGCAAAACAAGACACTACATTGCAGATAATGCTACAATGGTTATACAATTATTTCTGGAAACAGCAGTTACACTCAATCACAAGAAATATTCTCAGAGTGTGAGCCTTTAAATTCAGACATGTACGGTACACCATACCCTGGCATGTTTTCATTGTGCTATGCGGTCTGCCAAAGTGAAACCGAGCAACACCTCAGAGTACCCCTTCAACCATCTGCACACTGCACAGATCTGGGGGTGCAATCCTGCCAGCTAAGCTTCGCAGACAGGGCTGCCTTGCAGTTCAAACAGATACCTTGTATTTCCACGAAATTAGCAAGGCCTGTGTTACTGCTCCTCATTTTCACAATGGTCATAACCTGTTCCAAAAGCTAGGCTACCAAAGTCTTTTCATACAACAAATAAAAAAAAAGAAAATCACGCAGGGAAATCATACCTTTCTGTTGTCAGACGGATCCTTTCACTGTCACTGGAACTCAGGCTTTCATTCTTCTCATGAAAATACTTTTCTACACACTGTTCCTCAAAGTCATGGAGTTTCTTTAACTCCTCATCACTCAGGTACAGCTCTGAACAGAGAAGGTAGGAGTTGGTATGAAGCATGCTGACAAAAGCAATTGTTTGTCAGCATCCATGAGAAAAAAAGAAAACTGTCAGAACTGTAGGGGGACGGTTAGCTCAGAAGTTTGAGCGTGGTGCTGACAACAATGACAACACCGAGGTCATGGGTTTGATTCCTGCTCGGTCCCCTTGGTCTAGTCAAGAGGTGGCGTCCCTGCCCACAACAGGGAGGTTGGAGTAGATGATCTCTAAGGTCCCTTCCAGCCTATGCCATTCTATGATTCTATGATCTGTGTTGTTCCTAATGTAAAATACTGAATGTGAGATAATTCAAAAACTGGTTTTGTCCCCCTCATGTTCATTGACACGAATTAATCAGACCTAACTCCGTGAATTTGAGCTTTCTATAAAGATTCAACATGCCAAAATACATGTAAATGTGGTTTTTATCTTTCTTTTGACAGGGAGCAAAACCACACTGACAGCATTTCCAGTGTACTCCCTTTTAAAGCTTCAAAAGTACATACTCAAATGCCTGCTCACAAATATGTATTTTCTTGCAAGCTTTTTCCTGTATTTTGTTATATATGCGTGACTCACAAGACTTAGACATAGATATATAACATTTGCAAAGATTTCACTGTAATTTACTGAAGTAATTTATTTAGGGCTAAGTCACCTATAACAACTACAGTCCTTTCAGGTACTCAAAGCTACAATGCTTTTTTTTTTCACCTTATTGCTCCACATATTCGTTTGTCTAAAACATTAAGCAAGATTACTGAGCAAAAAAGAGAACACAATCAAAAGTTTTTTAAAACTCCACATCTTCGGCTGCTCGTGATACTATGCTTCTAGTACACTACAACTTCTGAGAGAACAGACCTATTGTAAGTCAGTGTGAAGAAATGCATGTGTGGAAAGCTGTTTCTCTCATCCAAACTTCACATCTTCCAAGTTCTTTTCTTCCTTCTTTTGTTGCCAGAATACTCACTGTACTTGCTACTGGGGTATCTGTGCCAAGCAAAAATGGCAGTGTTTGCTACAAGTGTGTAGGACTCAACTGCAACACATAACTAGCAGGGAAGCCCCCCGCCGTGTTCTGGAGTTCTGCTTTCACTCCCAATGACACTTGAATACCTCCTAGGCTTCTTTATCCCCCAATCCATCTGTGTTCTTGCCCCCAATATTTTACTTTCTGCATTTTTGGATTTTAATGGATTTTCCACAGGGTGACACTGAATCCTCATTGCTAAAACCAGCTAATTATCGCTAAAATTTAAGTAGAAGAAACTTATCAAGCAATGCATAGGTATGCAGAAAAGTGACATGAATGTACATAAACAGAAAAAAAGTCTCTTTCTGAGAGAACTGTAGGCAAGGTATAAGCCCCCTTCTATCCACCTTTATATGTGCTAAGCAGTGTTTCAGTTTTCCTTTCGCCTAATGCACCTCACAAGTAAGATACCTTCTATCCTATGTCAGAGGCTTATATTATGCATGCATATAAAATAAGCAGTGGTACTTCAAAAACAGGCTGAGGTATCCAGTCCTGATGGCAGAGCCGAGCCTGGAAGCAGCAGTAAAGCAGCTCAGCATTGATTAGTTAAACCCATTTTTGAACTCTATAACTACCTGTGAGTGTGCCAGATAACTTCAGGGATTCATGTTCAGCAGAGAAAATCCTAAATGAAGCATAACACAGGCAGGGTCCGCTCACTTATGTTATTAGACATCCAGGATGTACATTGCATCAAAAATTATGAGGATGTATAATAATACCATGCACCTCTGTTCCCCAATGTTTTTTTAGATGTTACAGTCACCTCTTCCCTACTGCTCTGCCTCACCCCACTAACCACCAAACCCCACTACTGAGTATTCATTCCCATCCCTATATCTTGTGGTACTCTCCCCACAATGGCCACGGCTGCTGCTGGCAGAGCTGCTGGAGATGTCAACAGTGGGATTTGCATTGTCTTAAAGAGGTATTTGGAAGGACATTGGCATGGAGATATCCAGGTTGGGAAGGGAAAGGAAGTGTGGTTAAGGTGCAGCGATAAGCTAGTGCACAAAGGGAAGGATACACAGTGGGAAGGCTGGAGGCCCCTGTGCTCTCTCTCTGCATCTGACATCGCTGGATCTCCTCTGTCCTCAGGCTTTGCAGCTACCCCCTCTGGGCAATTAAAAACGGATTGTTGATCTTCTCAGGACAAATATACAGAAACGTGTATCTCCACTTTCTTTCAAAATAAGGCCATTCATTCATACATAATAAGCTACTGTTGCTTTATTTCAGCTCAGACTTGTGATGTATCTTGACTGCTGCACAGCTTGTAGCACAGCAAAAGCCATATATTAAGCAAAACATTCCCCTAGTCACATTTTCTTATAAGAGCTCTCAGACATGTCAGTTAAATTCAATCTTGCAAATAAAAACAGCCTCCTACCCAGAGAATCTTTTTTTATCTTTTTTTTTTTTTTTCCCCTGGAGGAACTGAGATAAAAAGTGATGGGAGGCTGGCAAAACATCCCTCATCTCATCAGCTTATTCTTTTGGTCCCCAGCTTAGCTCTGCTTACTTAGTCCAACATCGCCTTCCTCTTGATCCAACTCATTTGGGGGCCGATGGTGGAAGATGTGGTTTATCAGAAGTGCAATGTGGCTCAGGAGGATGAAGGGAGGAGGCAGCCACGGCTTCTCATGGTAGGTCATAATGTAGCGGTACCGGTTATACTTCCAGATCTTGTTTGATATGGATTTCAAATCATAATAAACATTACTGAGAAGAGAGATAGAGGGGAAAGGAGGGTAGAACACTCCAGTGAGGAATATTCCTAGTACAGACCAAGACGCTTGTCTACAGATCTAATTTTACACTGAAGAAAAGTCCCATCCCTCCAGTGAGATAAACCAGCTTAACAACTTTCAGTTAACAAAGCAGCAGCATATGCCTGCAGCTACCACACTGAGAATGAGATCTTCAAAGCTGCCTAGCAGATTTAGAGATTCAATTCCCATTCACATTAATGGGAACTGGGCAAAAAATATCCCTGAAATCTCAGCCAGATTATTTAAACTTTAATACATAGCCTAACTGAGAATTCAACATTGTCTGCCTCTTTGGACTGGATTAGATGTAGGAGTCAGGCTAAGAGAAGAGTGTTAACAAAACAGTTTTGTGCAATGCCCAGAGCCAAAATACTTTCTGTAAGAGGCAGCTCTATGAATGATTCTTCTGCAAGGTACTATTTCTAGACATGATATTGTTAAACAAAACTGAATAATTTCCCGTATCTACTGTCATTGACAAGTACAGGAAAGCAACTTTGTGGTTTCTGGCAGTGTAATTTCAGTTGCACCATCATACTAGACACCCAGCTTAAAGTCACAAAAACATCAGCTTTGCTTCTGGGAGCATAATTAAATATATTGTTCATACTCATTTTAAGTCCCACTTCTGGAACAATCAAATCACTAGGCAGAAGATTTAACATATCATCATCAATGAAGGTTTAAATCTAGAAATAATTCAAATTACAATTTCACAGGTGTGTATTAAAAAAAAATAATTGATGTCTTGCCACAATTTCAGGAAAGGGATTTCTAATTGGAAGTGGGAATAGAATGAGTTTTGATCATTTCGTTTTCTTGAATATTAATCACCACATTACTCTTTTTGAAAAAAATTTTTAACTTATACCTGACTTTTTCTCCGCCCAAAATACTTGAACAGCAGGAAAAAATAATTAACTGCTTGGGTTAGACTGCTGAATTATTGTTGCTTATTTACCAACTGGAATTGTCCACTTTCACAGAGTCAGATTCTGCTGAAATGGCAAAACAGTTTAGGCGCCTGCTCACCATCCCCTTCTTTCTACCCTCTTGCTTCCACTATTCATCTTTAGTCAGCACATCCCCATGGAAGTTTGGATAACAGCCACCATCAACATTTGGTGAAAGGCTTTTGCAGAAGTGTTGGCAGAAAGCCTATTAGTTGCTTTTGCTTTTGCAGCAATATACCATGGCACCTACTTAAAAAAAGCAATAAGCAAGTTGACCATGATGATGTATTGCACAAAGAGGTAGACAGCTTGGAGGAATGGTGTGAGGAAGGAGCCAGGAGGACAGTCTTCATTGGTTTCACAGACTGCAAGTGAAGGAAATACAGGCATGGTTACCACGCTAATCAGAGCAGACCACAGCACTGGCATATGCTATTCATTTGCCCCAATTAAAAACAGAATAGTCCTCATTACTTTCATGGAGATACATTAGTAAATTTCCAACTAAAAAATCTACCTCCACATAAAGGAGATCTGAGACCTCTTCAAGATACTACTGCCCGGTAGTTTCCATAGCAATTTGGAAGATGTAGACACCATTTCTTGCATATCAGTTCTTATGTTTGTCACCTCAACTTTTTGTTACGGGGAAAAATGGTGCAGCTGAAATATATTTAGAAGATGGCACACACTCAAGTAAACTAAAATCCAAATCTTTGACCCCTAAAGCAAGTGAAAATCTTTCACTGACTCCACTGTGGAAAGGATACAATGTAGAAGCTGCTTTATCAGTACTGGAGTGTTGTTCCTTTAGAGCTTCAGTAAGATTACATTAACTCACATGCAAAAGGTTATATGGCTACAAATATTTATGAGATGAAGCAACAAATCGTAGAAATTAGAAGATCTGTCTTAGTGTTTCTAAATTGTTAAAAATAAATACTTTTCAGTCTTTATAATTTTTAATCAAATATTACACCTCTGAGAAAATTTTAAAACACATTTATGAGGCAACATGCCTACATTCAGCAGCGTAAAGAGTCATTACAGAAATCATAGTTTTATTTGGGAAGTGTCAGATTTCTAAAGGCTTAGCATTAATAACTGATAAAATAGATTAAACTGTAAAACTTCAGAGTGTCCTTTCATTAAAGACAATTTTGATTTATATAACAAAAATACAAAGCTGTCATGTAACTGTTTCATCAGTTATAACATGCAATATCTTAGACTATTTTAATTAATCTGTTCTATGCTGAGGTAGATATCTGAAATATCTGCATGTATTGGCATACCTACTCTTCTGTTTTAGAGACTGTTTTAATTGTACCCATCACCTAGCCTTCCACCTGTAATGTCAAAATATCTCCTTGGAGTGTCTGCTACTTCTCTCTTACTGAGTCCAGGTCAGATCCATAACCAAGATATAACATTTTACTCTCTTACATTGGTTGGTTCTATTTTTCCTATGTTCAACTGGTTTATCTGTTTAAGAATGATGCCAGAAAACAATGGTGAAAAATAATTTTTCTTTCTTATATTTCCTTTTTTTCATTTTCTCTATATTTTTTTTCTTCCTTTAAGGTAACTTTGTAGTCTTTTCTCCAAGAGGTCATCAGCTTTGGATTCACCTAACTGGAAATTCATTTCACTGCCAGATCTCTTGACCATGAACTAGCATAGTATTAGTTACTACCCGCTTTGTGCTGAGTTTTGTAATATACTTCATTTGAAAAGTTAAATTTGGAAGTTTTAAAGCTTGATCTTTATTCTTAACAAAGAAACTAACATTCTCACTTTTACTCATTAATGACATATATAGAGAGATACTGCAATCAAAATTGTCTGAGAAAGAATAGACTCAGTACGTAGTCAGAACTCTAGCAGCCAAAAGTGGACACGTTTCTGCACATACTGGAATCATAAAATGCGTTGTGTTGGAAGAGACCTTTAAAGGCCACATAGCCCAACCTCTCTGCAGTAAGCAGAGTCATCTTGAACTCAATCAAGTTGCTCAGAGCTTTATCGAGCCTGATCTTGACTCTCTCCAAGGACGGAGCCTCCATCGCCTCTCTGGGCAACCTGTTCCCATGTTTCACCACCCACATAGCAGAGAACTTCTTCCTAATGTCTAATCTAAATGTACCCTGCTCTAGTATAAAACCATTGTCCCTTGTCCCATCACTACATGCCCTTGCTAACAGTGACTCCCTAGCCTTTCTGGAGGTCCCTTTCAAGTACTGGAAGGCCACCATAAGGTCTCCCCAGGCTGAAAAGCCCCAACTATCTTAGCCTGTCTTTGTAGGAGAGGTGCTCCATCACTCTGATCATCTTTGTGGCCATCCCCTGGACCCTTTCCAGCAGATCCACATCTTTCTTGGGGGCTCCAGAGCTGGACGCAGTACTGCACATACGGTCTCACAAGAGCAGAACAGAGAGGCAGAAACACCTCCCTTGACCTGCTACTCAGGCTCCTTTTAATGCAGTGCAGGATCTGATTGTCCTTCCGGTCCATAAACATGCATTGGTGGCTTATGTCCAGCTTTTTGTCCATCAGTATCCCCAAGTCTTTCTCCATAGGGCTGCTCTCCAGCACATCATCCCCCAGACCATAATGATAATGAAGATTGCCTCAACCCCAGTGCAAGACCTTGCACTTGGCCTTGTTGAACCTCAACATGTTCACACGGGCTCACTTCTCCAGCTTGTCCAGGTCCCTCTGGATGACAACCTGTCCTTTCAGCATATCAGCTGCACCACTTCTCTTGGTGTCATCTGCAAACTTCTTGAGGGTGCACTCAATCACACTGTCTATATCATTGATGAATATATTAAACAGCAATGAAGATACTAAATTTAAGCTATTGAGCTGTACTGTGAAAACTACCTACCATCTATTTCTCCAGCATACACCTCACCAAACATCATCCAGTAGGGTTGAAATACAATGTCTCGTGCCAGAGTCCAAGAAGGAGGCTCTTCTGGTGAAAGGATTGCCTTCCGTGACACTCCAAAACTCAGCAGAACTATGGCCATCATGACCACAATATAGAACATGTTTGCTGTCTAGAAGGCATGTTTGCATGAAAGAATTAGCTCTGTTAGTTGTATGTAAAGAGACACACATTTTAGGGAAGAGTATCAGTCATGGCTTTTAGAAATCAGAATATAAATACAGGGCTAATAATCTAATATGCTGCAGGAAATAAAAACATTTTATTTCTATGACCTGGACCACCTAGTATCTCATAGAGGTTAAAGTCACCCTTGATCTAAAAGGTTACAAGTCCTACTTCATTCTCAAGTCACTCTTAAGTTCTTAAGCAAGACTTAAAAAATGCAGAGACCTTATGATGCTGCATCTTCTCAGTGGTATTTCTTCCAAACTGAAGCAAGGAATAGTAGTGGAAATGATTTTGCCTCCTAACACTGAATTTCAATTACTATGAAAGACAGAATATAAAAGTATTAATAAGATAGTTCCCAATAACCAAGGGAAGTTACAGTGGGAATCTGCAGATGTCCCTCAAGACTAGACAGCAGTTCAGCAGCAGTTCCTATACCAAAAGAAAAAAAACCCCTAACTTTGATCTCAGAGAAATTTTGCTTGCTAAAACGGGATTTAATTATCTGAATCAAAATGTAAAATAATAATGAGACAGTTTCCAAGAGCTAGGGAAATTATCTATGGTAGTAAACCAGTCTGCAAGAGACAGTGATTTTTCTTCCTCCTATTATCAAGCTGGATTAGAAACTCAGATTCCTTCTCTAAGGAATTAAACAAAATTGGCTTTTGTGAATAATTCAAATAATGAATAAATTAGAACTGAAATCTGATTGTGGTCAACTCACAAACAGAAAAAAACATAGTATTTTCAGGTAACACATTCACTAAAAATTACTAGGTGACCCCTCCTTTGACCACCATTCTTTCTGTCTATTCTGACCTTTGTATGTTACTTGGCAGATGCCTTAACCACAAAAATATTGCTCCAAAGGATAATACTTACCATTTTCCCAATCATTGTCAGGTATGGGCCAGCATGCTGATTCACAGCAAAAAGATCAAGGAGTCGAGCATACCAGAATATTATATCCAAGCAGTAAAGTAGCCTCCCTGCAGTTTGAGCAGGGGCGTCAGACCAGCGCAAGCCAAAACCTATCATAAACAGGACGATAGCTATAGAGTCAGTAAAATTCCAGTATTCATAAATCCACATCTTCACTTTTTTTCGGAATTTTCCAGGTTCTGAGATAAATACCTGAGTAGAATGTAGAGGGAAAAAAAACCCAATAAAACAAAATGAAAATAACAACAACAAAAAAGAAACTGTATTAAAATCACAGATACACTCTTTAACCTCTTCTGTCTGTACTATTTCATGATATTTGGGAAAGCATATTCTTTAACTTTTTCTTTTTTTTGCATGACCATGTACTGCATATTGCCATTCACCATTAATTGAGGTTTATACTTAATCTATAGTGTGGTATTTCTCAAGTATGCCACACCAAATCGGACAGCTCTTCCTATGGAAAAATGTATACTGCAATCCATTTGCTAAAAAGCATATTTCCCAGTAGAAAAGAGCAGCCAGTACAGAGCTGTTCTATGTACGTATCATTATAAATTAACAAGCATTTTCTAGAGGAATAGTTACAACCTGCAACAGAGCTTTCAAAAGGCCCTAAGTCATGGGAAGTACCAACTTAACCTTGGTGATGGGAAAATAACTAAAGCCTTTTATTTCACACTGAAAATATAAAGATCCTTGTATTCTACCAAGGACATGCTAAAAAAAGGAGTGCTAGCAACTAGCAAGTTAAAGAATGAAATGTTCACTCCTTGAATTGTGAGGTGACCCAAAGGGATTTTAAGCTTCACTGAGCAAATGCATGAAGTGGAATTTTTTGGAGGCCATAAATAGAATATTTGCACATTGTACAAATGAGGCCAATTATGCAGTGCTATGTAAGATCACACTGATAAGTACCAAGCAAATGAGAGATTTTGAAATATTACACCCTGATCCTGCAAGAATTTACACATATGAACACATTAATGTAAGCAAGTGATCCTATTCAATTTAGCTGGACTAACTTAGACGAGTTTCTGGGTGAGGGCCTAAGGCCTTAACGATTAGTTGATACAATCTAGAGAAATAGAGGTTTGCAGCTTTATATAACAAGGCCCTCAGCAGTTAATTAGCTGCACATGTAAGACACTGTGTCCTACAAAGTCTTTGCTAGCAGACCAGAACTAGTACATGGACAAAGAAAACCAAGTAGAAGACATTAATTTCAGTCTCCAATGAATGCTAATGCTAGAAAGAAGAGTTGATGTTCTACCATTAACATGATGCAACAGCACAACAGTATTTCCAAAGTGCTTACTATTTTACATTCAATTTTTTTTCTCAGACAGTACTGGTGCAGATTTTTTCAACCTTATCTCACTCAGTCACAGAACTTTTATGTTCATCCAAGCTTCAATATATTCCCAGCATTTCTGCTGCCCCTTGAAATCTTTCACCTCTTGTGTACTGGTGATGCAGTTTTCTGAACTATCTGTTGTAATTGCATCCTTCAGTCAGGACTGTGACAGCTTTTTTGCAGTTTTATTCCTCTAAAAGTACATCATTTCACAATTCACTCTACTATTGTTTACTATGTGCCAATTCTGCAGTGAAGATATGTCCATTCAGATAAAATAATTTGGGAAATACCCAACTGTCTTCATCTGTAACCTCAGGTTTGGTGTGCAAGTTGTGTTCAGAAGATCAGATCTAATCAACTGCTAATAATTGCAAATAATTTTGATTGGAATATCATTTTTCCATGCTTTTCATGCCCTGAATCTAGCATTAAAAGTTCATGGGTTTTTTTCCCAGTTTTGTTTATAGAGGGTCAATTAGACTTGATGAAAAGCCACAGACGACTCTATGCATAACATCTATTAATTGATAACAATGTCCACACTCAAAGTAAACATCTAAGCATTAAGTTTCGTATACATCAGACAAAATCTAATGGCTCACTAAAAGAAGTTAAGGAACTGATGCCTGCATCAGGGGTTCAAATCTCAGTTCAGCACAATTACTCTCAACTGACCCACACATTGCCACAGGCTTTACACAGAAAAGTAAGAGATTTGAGGACAAACTTTAAGATTCATTTTCAAAGCCCAAGTACTAGTGTTCAGACAAAAGACTTCTCAAAAACAAATTCACTGTTAATTCTTTCCCTTGCTAAATTTTCTACAAAACATATTCAGGATTTGCCATTCTTCAGTTCACGGTGTTCTCTGGTTTTATAATGTAACCCCTACAGATAAGAAGTGTGAATGGAAAATCTTACCTCCCTGACTTTTTCAATAGCAGTGCTGAAAACATAAATGATAACAAGCCACTCTTGCACGCTCGGACTTGGTTCCATCTTCACCAAGACAGTGTAAGTGAAGAGCATGAGAAACGCCATGTATGCCATCTACAAAACACACAGCACATAATTCATACGCGCAAAAATCTACAACAAATTTCTAAAAATAGATTAGCACATGACTAACCTGACTATATGTATTCAAACTACTGGGGCACTGTAAGATTTTTGAGCCCTAAATCTTTCCTCTGATTCTCCGAAGCACTTTTTATGGTAACATCCTTAAGCAATATTTGTATCTTGGTGTTTCTAGTGCTGAAAATCAGAATCAGAAGACGAACTATTGTAGTGCATGTTCATCTAGGCCCCAAACCCATATACGAGACAGACTATTTTATCTGCACAACATTACTCGAATGTAAAGGCAGTGCTATGCATTTATCCTAAGCTTCTGTAGGAGCAAGTAACTATTCACAAAGCTACATCAATCACTGCTGCTTAACCAGTGCCTTCCAAAACACAGGAGGGACAGTATCGTGTATTTTAAAGGTTCCAGAACACATTATAAATGTATCTGAGATAACAGACTAACAACCTATGAAGCAGTTAACCACATCCTGTTAAAGGAGTAGCAGTTTATGTCCACGATGGTCTGACCCAACAGGCAGCCTGATCTTAAATATCCTAAGCTCTACTGACACGGTGTTAGTTACTAAAATTGATTTAATAAATCCATATTTCTCTATGACAACTTATATCTTATAGATTAATGTTCCCTCCTTCAAAAACAGTTCCTAAAGAAAGGGACACAAATGTCTGTGAGGTATTTAAGGTATTTATGTCCAGCTTAAAATCTACCTCTGTATGTGTAATTAACCACTGTCAAAAACTGTGCTCTGTACTTGAATTTTTCTTTAATTCTTTATAGTAGTTTGGGTTTGGTTTTGGTTTTCTTTTTTCAGTGCAGCTGCATGACTTTATCAGAAAACCTTCTCACTTAATTGTGAAAGAAATAGTCAAATATCTTTCAATTCACTCCCATCACTAAGTGGCTGCAAATCCATGCTAGGAAAAGTATAAGTAGCATCAAGGGGTATTTGAAGGATCAAAGAAGGGGTTTAGCATTCTGAGTTCTAGTGTGATGACCAACCGTGTGAAACCAGAACTTGACAATTGGTGCATTGTAGAACTCGTAGATTTTTCTAGTGCCAGGCAGGTTTCCTTGTCCACCTTCTACTCGGCTTTCATCAGACTTCTGGGCAACCTTCTCCACATCATAATCCTTCTTTAAAAGGAAACAATATTGTAAAAGTAAGAAACTATGATCTATGATTGCAAAGGTTATGTCATATTTAAGCTTTGTTCTGAATACAGAAACTTTGTTCTGTATCTAGATTTGGTCTGATTACCCATCTCATTTGCTATAATTAGCCCACACACATTTCCACTCACAACACTCATTCAGAATTTGCTCTTAGGACTAGAGGCAGTGGAGTGGGTGTCAGCAGAACTGCACACAACCCTCCTGCTTCTGCCACACATTTATTTAACTCTTTAGCAAAGTCACTTAATGACTCTGCATCTCACTTTCCCCCATCTGTGAAATACAGACATAAAATAACTCCCAATGTGACATAACAGTGTTAGCTAAAACTCCACTGACAACTGTGGCACATTCAGAAATAAAGGAATGAACATCACGTTTCCACTCATGTATACAATTGCAGAGAAAATGCCAAGGGAGTGAAATTCTAAACACACAATCTAATTGCTATTTTTTATGTATTGTATGCCTGATTAGAAGATGAGAATGAAATACTCTCTTATAAAGATCTGCCTACCTAAAATACAAGTAGCTTCTTTACTTATTCAGTAAAATAAAAAAAAAAACAAAACCAAGAAAGTAAACACAGTTAATTCTGTATCCCAAGTTAGACACTTGTCTGAACACTCCTTTGGAAGCACAAATAGTTGATTGCCACTGAAACCTGAGAAGAGCTGCAGACACATAGCAGTGGGTAACTCACAAAACCAGAAGGTGTTGAAAAGAGTTTTCAGGGACGAAGAACATAGGCCTGGGGGAACTATAAACAGCTAGTAACTGGGCAAGGCTGAAGGAACCAATGTTTTGTTTCAGTGCTAGTCTGTTGCCTTGGCTCATTCAATGCTAAGACTTAGAGCTACTGGACAGCTGCAGAATAGCACTTTTTATATGACATATTTAGTACACAACAAAGTTTCAACGGGTTATCAGGGGAAAACTGATGTTTTTTCATTACATTAGACTCAGAAAAGTGCTAAACCTGAGAATTTGATACACAGTACTATCCCCATGTGTTAACATCAGATCCTTCAGAGTGAAGGAGGGAATTTGCCCCATAAAAGAGCGCAATCTTCAGCTGCAGAAGGTCCACAGAAATAATGATTGCACGTAAAAGATGCTCTATATGCCACAGGTTTGCTGTTGAAATTTTCTGTGCATTTTCCAATAATATTTCATATCAGAGTATTTAAGAAAAGGCATCAGTTCATCCTTATGCTTTAAACAACACTTTATATAAGATAAAATCAGAGGTTAAGCTTACTGCTAGCACAGGAAGGAAGCACCCCTGATGAGGAAAGTCGGAGAAGTGCTTACATACATTGCTGTGTGGCCTTCTACCACACTGCAGGGGTGGTCCTGCTGCAAATAATTACAATTGGCCTATCCTCTGTATCATACCTGTCACCTAACCCCATAAACAGCATTTTTGAACTGACTGTATTCACCATGCAGTGCAGGAGATGATGACTTTGAGCATGCATCAGAGAGAGAAAACACAAGTGTGGCATTGACAGGCCTGTCATGCTACTGTGAAAGCCCTTGAACAACAATTCACCCTCTTTTATTTTACACAAATCATCTGAAAAGGTCCCAAGCAATCTACATTTATCTGCTGTTAGATGATCAGAGTAAGCAAAAAAGATTGTCTGGCAGCTCTCACTTGATGATCCTGTCTTCATTGCTCAGCACTTCACCAACATTTAACCTTCTGGATGGAAATGCTCCATGTCTGCCGTCTACCTCAGACCAAAAGATTTTGGAAATTTTCAGTTCAAGGAATGCTTTGTGGAGAACGAGAAAACAAAAGGACAGGCAATTTTGCTTAGCAGAAGTCCAGGACACATAAGATCTTAAAAGGCAAAGACTTCATCTATGTTGGAGACTCCTCACAGACAGGTATACGAGGGACTTTTGTGCGACCGCAGGTCCCTGGAGAGCTTGTCAGGACTCGCTTCAGGTGACTAAACCAAAGGCACAGTGCCTCTCTTGTGCTTTAAATGACACCTCTGCCAGGCTTAAGCAACACAGAAGTACCCGAAGTGCTAGGGTGTAATTCATGAAACAAAATCCCAAGGAGAGGCTAAGAGTGAAGGATGGCCATGGCGAGTGGGAGAAGCTATGGCTGAGATGCAGGGCAGAGCCTGCTGGCCAAGCAAAGCAGGAAGAAGGCGTGAACTGGAGCTGACAGGACCTGCACTATTTCAGTTCTGCTGTTTCTCTGCTTTGGCCTGCTCAACTGAGCAACCCAAATTTAGTTTTATGAATGTGATTTTGTGTATGATATGAAACCATTCTTAGATTAATCAGTACACAAGACTACACAGGTATTTATTGGCAGCTTGAATACACTTTGTGCCCTAAAATGGCTGTGTAATTGACAGATAATTATAATCTCATTAAAATTCTGTGAGGTTGGGAAGGATTTTCCCAGTATGACCAGTACAGAAGTGACACCCAGGACAGATGAATTGACTCGTCCAATGTCACTTCAGTCCATATCCAAGCCAAGGATCAAACCCCTTCTTCTTAAGAACTGGGCCTTGACACTTCCAGCTGATCAGCTTCTTCTCACTCCTTAGGATTATACTATGCTAAACAGACAGACTCACAGACTCAGACACACAAATGACTACTTGTTGCAGACTAACCAGAGACAAGGCATCTTTATTGCTGGTTGGACACTGATCCCCATGATACCATGTGAACTGGTGGAAGTCTTGAGATTGTGGCACATGAGACATTTCTGCCTTGCTTTTAAACTCCAGCATCAAGATGGTGGGAGGCAAGAGAATACTCATAATGACCTAAAAGAGAGACATAAGGTTCAGGAAATTAATTTAGCTGTGATAGCATATACCTGAGGCCATAGTCAGCCATGCATGGTGCCAGCACCAACCCAGTGCAATTCTACTAGCCTAGGAGGAAGTCACTGGAGTGAGGAATCTCTGTATCACACTCTCACAGCCTCTAAAGAAGTGTATTCCTTTTGACCATTTTGCAGCTTTAAAGAATGTCATGGCATATGGAAATATTTTAGATGCTGCTTCCTTTGTCCAGAAGGAATTCCTCCCATCAGCAGCTCTGCTGGACAACCAGAAATGGAGGGCAGCAAGAGCAGATGGGGAAGGACTGAAGGGCGCTCAGAGAATGCAAACACCAAAAAAACCCTCATAAAATACAGTTCTCCTACTGTCATCTCACAGCGGTTTTTGCAAACAAGTAAACCAGAAGCAAGTACTGTCTTCCTTCCCTGCCTTTCTTTTGTCTCCCAGATGTGCACATTCCAAACCATGTCAGAGCACATCTGTCTGAAGCTGCATTAGACACGTTCATAATCACAAAGACATGTACAAGGCCCTAAACAGTATATAAATGCTCAGAAAAAGGCAGAGGGATGTTACCTTAAACCAGGAATTCTTCCGCATCTTCAGGCGTCCCATCCACATATCAGTCAGCAGCATCTGTGTGCAAGTATGGGATACAAAAGGCCGCAGCCCCACAGATACTGCCAGTTTTAAGCAAGTTGAGTTGCTCCAGTTTTTCAGTTCATAGGTCAGCAACTTCATGGCCATCTGCTCATTTTGTTTGAATGCTTTCTCCAGAACATCTAAGGCAAGCTGCCCAAATTCCCTAGAGCGGAAAAGAATTAATAGTTAATAGAACAGAGATTAGCCAGAACTCAGAATCACTGCTGTAAAGAGGTTGCTTTGAAAACTCTGTTCACTACAGTTCAGCAAACAATCTCAGCAAGTATGCCTTCTCCGATTTTTCCATTGCTTTATCAATATGCCTAGTGAAAAAAAATTTGTGGAGTATATTTATTTAGCCATAATCACAAGGTTCAGGGTAGCTCTGTTTTCTGGTTTTTTTATCTGTTTTGTTCTTAACCTCATTCAAAGATCAAAATGGACCCTATGAAGTTCTGTGTATTTCCTTCAGCAACAGACTCATCACCACATTGGCAAGCATCGCAGGCAGCTGCAAAAGCAACACTGGCTCTTAAACATCTCTGTAGAGAAGATTCCTCAATGAAGATACACCTTCCTTAAAATTAAGATTTAGAGCTGCAAGCAAAACAAGACAGCAGAGAATCTGAGGCATGATTTCTACAAAGCATACAGTACACCATTAACAAGAGAAACTGCCAGAAAACACTAACATGGAACTACAAACTCGGGAGTAGATTCTTGGTCTACTTTACTTTTTCTTCACTTGGTTATTTAAGTCTTATGCAGAGCAGGATTTAAGCACAGATTTTGGTTTTCTCGTTACCACATGTTACAAGTCCAATGTATATGTGACATATCGTTTTTTAACAAGTTGAACTGGAAATCTGAGTCTTCCTCTTGACCATTTAGGAGACAGTATGCCATGCATTACTCCTCTATATTTCAGTTTTCAAATATGCAACTAGATAACATGCTAATAGCTATTCTTTAACACTTAACCAGACTGCATATCAATACATAGCTCCATTATATGATAAGTATAGTGGGGAGGTGAACATATTCCTTTTACGCTGCATAGTCCCTGCACGACTAACTTTACAAACTCTTAGTGGATTAGTAAAAAAAAGACTTTTATTAACTGAAGTGAAGGGAGATCTCATACTCTGAGTACTTCTTGAGTTCTTCTGAAGTGTCATCCACCATGTTGCTCTGTTTAGCTTCACGTGCCATCGCTCTGTAGAGTTTACAAGCCACAACGGCTTTGACCATGGCTTCCTCTCCATGCTGCCAGAAGAACATTGCCATCTTCTGCCTTTTCATTAATACCGCCCAAACCAGGAGGTCATTATACGGGTACGTAAAGCCAGATGATTCACAGTTCTCTGCAAAGTTCATATCCTCTTTTGATTTCTTCTTATACTTATGAAAAGCAGTGGATCTTTCCTATAAATTTGGGTTTTTTCAAAAACAAAAGTAAATCTCAATGACTGGCTGGTTGAGGTTCATACTCATGTAAATAAACTTGCACATAAATGTGAATTGCAAATAGCAACCTATTTAATTGTTGTACACATTTAAGTCATAAACCACAGCTAAGATCACATTCAGATTACCAGTGCTAAGAAGGTGGATGATAAACACTCTTTGCTCTGTACCCATGCCATTTATAACCTCCCCTTCCATAGTGATGGACACCCTCCAAGCCCTGTGATACCAAGATCCTACTTGCATTCCTTTCTTGTACTTGTGTCATTCTAGGAGAAAAAGCAATCAGTAGACTGAGATATACACCATGCACTTGTGATACTAAAAGATGATTTTTACTGTCTGCCACACTTGTAAACTTGCTATACATTTGCGTCTTGGTATTGCTCCATTAAAGGCAAAGAAAAAACTTTACTCATGTAAGTGAGGTTGTGTCAGTGCTATCACAGGTTCCTTTCGGCTTAGACTAATTCAATAAAGCCATTTAAATATATTCTGCTTTGTTTTACCTCCCAGATACAAGCATGTGACAATCTCTGCTCTTTTCTCATTCTTTCTCTGACAGAAAATACTGTCATCATTTTTCAGATATCAGAACCATATCTCTTAGCAGGTTTACCGCAGCTACTTCAATAAGTAGTCATCAGAAAACATCACGAAAGTCAGAGAATTCCTACTGTTGCTTTCAAATAAGAAGAGTTTTCACACATGCTTGATGTTCAGATATTTGATGATGCTACATTTCACTAAAGGAAAGTCCTTGGCAGCAAATGGATGGAAGCTAAAAATTAGCAGTGGAGGAGTCTGAGCTTGAATCCAACATTAAAGTTACAAGACTTCTACTTTATGAACCATGAGCAGTTGTTGCTACTGGAAGAATTATGGTAACCAACAGCCTGATTAACATACGTCTAAAATCTCTCAATAAAATGATGAGCAGCTCAATATGTCCCAAGCAAAGTCTACAATAAGCAACTGTATTACCTTGTATTTGTAAGGCTGTGCTGTTCTGAAGAACTGAGAATGCAAAGTACTTTCAGCAGATCCCATTCTGCTACCCATCTGATTACTCTGATGAAGGGAATGAGACAGGCTCTGAGAAAAGCTGGAGAGCACTCTCTAGATCCAAAGGCATACCATGAAACACAAGGATAGAAACACAAATTAGAGATGAGTTTTGCCTGTACTTATTTCTGATTGCAACGGTGCCTGCAAAAACTGTTATTCAAAGACTATTAAGTAAGTAATCACTATAACTACCACTGGAGCTTGCACCATCAAGGAAAATGTAGTCTGTTTCACATCTGATTTAAAAAATATATTTTTTCTCAATCTTTAAATTCAAAATAGCATTCACTAACAACAAGAGGGCTTGCACCAGATAGGAATCACCCAACTGAAAGCTCTTCTGAGTGCTTACCCTTACAAAAAGTGCCATAAACACTTTAAATTACAGAAGTTCTCTGAAGTTTTTGCTGACCATTTCCTCTGAAGGACAGCTGGGCATTTAGTTCAGTGTACTGAGAGAGAATTTTACCAGCTGAATCAGTAATGCTCTTCTCTAAAGTTCCTAGTTATATGATCGTGTGGTTTCACCTGTCCTTGTTAAGATCGTATTTCACGAAGATACAATGAAGAATGTTACAACCGCTCAAACATCCCTTTTAAACTATTTTCTTAAGTCAGCGAAACACATTCTGTCTCTGTGTTTCTATTCACTCCAAGTAGCAGTTTTCATTATTTCTTCTCATTTATCCTGATCACCCTGATGATCTTCTATTAGTCATGAATGCAGTACATGGGAATGAGAGGTTTTCATTGTTTATTCTTTAACATATGGAAGTACTTTAAGCGAAGTCCAGTCCCACTCTGAAAACGGGGGAGAATTCTTATGTGGCAAATCTGCTCCTTCTGTGACGTCAGGAATTATGTCCAGCTAATTTATTGAGAAGTTTAGGCTGTTTTCAAGTTACTGATTTTGGAGAGTCAATGGGGAAAATGAAAGTGCTAGTATGTTTGTGCACTCTTGTTCTGAGACAGACTGTTTGTAGGGGTGATGTTACTGATATGCAGACATGATACAATGCTTAAGCATTTAGAAGGTGCACCTTAAGCATCTAGAAGGTGCAGAATGGCACAAGCACAATCGTCCACCTACACAAAGCCACTGCACCATGGATGCAGCCTGGCACACCCAGCATGAAACTTCCCCTGCGATGACCAGCGTGTCATGAAAAAACCTCAGCCAGGCAAACACAACTCAATGGCCTCGTGTGCTGGTTTTGGCTAGGCAGAAATTTCTTCACAGCAGCTAGTATGGGGCTATGTTTTGCATTTGTGCTGGAAACAGTGTTCAGAACACAGGGATGCTTTTGTTACTGCTGAGCAGTGCTTATACAGGGTTAAGGCCTTTTCTGCTTCTCACCCTACCCCACCAGCGAGTAGGCTGGGGGTGGGCAAGAACCTGGGAGGAGGCACAATCATGACAGCTAACCCCAACTGACCAAAGGGATATCCTAGACCATATGACATCCTCAGCATATAAAGCTGAGGGAAGAAGAAGGAAGAAGGAAGGCGGGGGGAAGTGGAGAGTGATGGTGTTTGTCTTCCCAGGTCACTGTTACGTGTGATGGAGCCCTGCTTTCATCAAGACAGCTGAACACCTGCCTGCCCATGGGAAATGGTGAATGAACTCATTGTTTTGCTTTGCTTACATATGCAGCTTTTGCTTTGCTGACTAGACTGTCTTTATCTTAACCCATGAGTTTTCTCACTTCTACCCCTCCGATTCTCCACCCCATCCCACCCGGAAGGAGTGATCAAGTGGCTGTGTGCTGCTCAGTTGCTGTCTGGAATTAAACCACAACAACAGAGCAGGAAGATGCACTGTTACCACTGAGCTGCTTCTAAAAACTGGCATTTAGTCAAAATGTGGGCCAGGGATCTACATGCTGCTCTTCATTATGCTGTGCTGATATATTCTAAGTCTAATTCAATGCCTGTTGAATTCAGTACTTCTCTGACGTTGTTCAAGTTGCAAGAGCAGAAACATGCAACTGCTTCACAAAAGGAAAAATGGTGACTGGCACAGCCTTGTTAATCTTTATTGGTGGATGACAGACAAAGAACACAACTCAGCTACTAGACACAAAGGTAAATTTATTGAGCTAATACTTAACAATCACTGGTGGTCTTGAGGGTCAGGGTGTGGTTTGGGGAGGGTTTTGTCAGTTTTATTTGCAACCTCTCCACAGTTGGCAACGAGATTCATAAAACAGACAAGTATGGCATACATTTAACTGCTGCTCTTCAGACAAACCACAATGACAACCCGAGCTATTTTCAGGTGTCACATTTTGAGTTTTCTGGGTGGCCAGTGATAGACATTATATAGAAGTTACCCTGTGTTTTCTGTAGGGATCATTGTAGAGAATTCGGAAATGCTTCCTTGTGTAGCTGCTCCGGTAAGCTCCACCAAGGAGGTACTCTATCACTAGCCCGACATCAATCAGTGATATCTTATAATCCAAGGAAAGGGTATTCTGAAAGACAAAATGTTGCAAGCACTTCAAGATGCTATTATACGCAACATTCAACTGTATCAGAGCCTACTACTATGAGAGGAGTCTGGAAGAAGGTGCAACTGAGAGCTCCTGCATCTGTCAGGCAAGTGTACACATTCCTTAGGCATATGAAACTGCTCTACACAGAGAGAACAGAGGGACATCCACATTTTCAAACTGAGAAATGTGACATCTATAGTCCACTTAGGCCACACCACACAGGGACGTACACTGCAATGTTCACAAGACCAGCTACATTCAACAGTGAGGGTAATGGTTCTTCAGGTTAATCACCAAGTCAGCAAGAATGATAAAAATCTTCCTCTCACAACAAAAGAAAACTAGCATGGTATGATTTGCTCATCAAACTAGTTCACTAATCAAAAATTAATTGGATGAAGCATGTATTTAATGTTGTAGAGTAATTCCTGGAGACTAGTAATCTGTTGCAGAGGCTCAAGACTGACATAACTAGGACAGCAGCTGCAGCTGCATTAGCTGTACCTTCTGAGTCTCTCATCACTTTTGTTTGAAGCATGACTGCTTTCCAGTTTACTTCCACTGCCCTTGTGACAAATTCTGTGAAGAACAGATTATCTTCCAAAGAGATTTTAAAGATTATTGGCAATACCCTAAAACACAATTCTTGGAAGTGAAAAATAGGCCTACACATAGATGGGTTTAGAGGGATCATGTATTCCTATTGTTGTATGTCTTTCAAACACTGCAAAGTCATTTGTATCATTAGACAGCAGGGTTTTTTCCATAGACCTTAGTGGTAAGCCTCGGTACAGCCAGCTAATGCCACCCAGTCCTGGAGAACAAAAGTCACCAACATACTGAGCCCTCTGGGGTAAAAGCAGGTCTCACAGGATAGAGCTTGCCAACTCCGTCACTGAGAGTTAGGTGACTGTTTTTGACTATCTATACTCACAGATACACCTCTGCACTAAAAGAATATTTCACCCTATCAGGGCAGACTGCAATGTATCTCCATTCAAATGTGGCAGCAACAAAGCCGGTTACAGTAATTAAAAAAATATTCTGAAACCTATGGTCACATCACTTTGGTGACTGTCCTAGTGACTGTGTTACCATATTTAATATGACTGCAACTGTTAACAACCCTTTCATAGAGCACTTATGCATACTTAGAGAAGTTCAGGTGAAAAAAGGCTTTTCAGCATTTAGAGCTGTTTGCAGGTCCCAACTGAGTTTATCTCATCTAATGGTGTAGAAAGTTTTGAAATTGTGCACTCACTCTCTACCAAAATTCCACTATTCCAACTGCCAAAATACTCCCTTTTGATCACATTCCGAGCTTCCCCAGACTGTCCTGAGGTGTAACCAGACCACGCTTTTTAGGAGAAGGGTCATATCAAGGAGCAAATCACCTCAGTATCATGGAGAAAGAGTCTGGAAAATCTCAATGTATTTTCAACATTGAGATCTTCCAGACTGGCCATATAAATTAGACCTCAGATCCATCAGTATGCGAAAACACAGGAAATAGCTTGCTACGGAGATCAGAATACCTGATACCTATCTACAGAATCATCAGTGAGATTGACAGGAATCACCTCCAGTAAGAAAATCATACCCGAAATCCCACTACTTGAGACCACAGAACTCTAAAATCAGTCAGACTTACCATTTTATTTTATCTTAGCATTCATATCCTAAAATGAATTAGCCATTTAACCTAGTTTTGGATCTAGGCACCTCCTACAGTGGAGACTAAATGCAGAAAGAACAGCTCATCTTTTCCTGGCTAAGCAGTGCTGTGAGGTACAACAGATACACGAAATACATTAACTGTGTAGCTCAGTAAGAAGGCTGACACTAAACTAAGGAAGCCAGGGCTCCATGCAGTAGTCATCCACCGCCACCTTCTGTTCTCCCAGGCAATGCAGTACATTAAAATAATACAGTATCTTTTCACAGTATCTTTTTGTTACTGCTCAACAAAGAAAGATTTTTTTAGCTTTAGGGGAAAAAAAAACCTTAAAGACATGAGCAGAATTATTGCACTAATTCACTAAGTCTTTCATACAATCTGTTCATAGTGTCACTTTAGTAACTTGAGAACTAGAGTCTGATGTGCACAAACTGCTTGGCTTTGAAATTAAGGTACAGGACCCTTGGGATTATTCCGTAGTACTATGCT
The DNA here is from genome assembly GCF_000703405.1 of Apaloderma vittatum. Taxonomy (NCBI): domain Eukaryota; kingdom Metazoa; phylum Chordata; class Aves; order Trogoniformes; family Trogonidae; genus Apaloderma; species Apaloderma vittatum. The sequence goes on along the minus strand of NW_009720130.1, from coordinate 21,194 downwards.
AGTTAATTGCTTAGGGGCTGAAGATAAAACCATTAGTAGATACAGGAGCATAGTAACCAGCCCATTACTTTTATTCCTAAAATTTCTCTGTATTACCTAATAGCAATGTGTTAGTGCACACTGAAGCTCTAAGCTACCACTTTCACTCCGCAGCCTCTCCTGTGTCTGTTACCTGTTTCACATCTCGAACTAGGTGATGCAAAAGTAGATTTGACGGTCCTTGTTTCTGTGGTGTGAAAGGAAAGACAGTAAGCAAATATGTCACTCTCTGTTAGGAAATCAATACAGTAAAAGAAAGCAGCGATAGGATCTTTGGGATAAGCTACTGTGATTCAAACTCTTGCCACTCAAACTCTCTTGACAAACCTCTTCAAAAACATTTCACCACCAATCTGCAACACCCCTTCTATCTTAATTCTTGACGTATTCTAGACAGAGGGTGGTACCACTGTGGTTAAACAACATATCATTTTCAGCAAGATAAGCATGCATCACATACCAGATTAAAATCAGTACATTTTTCTCATGAGCTTTAGGTGAGTACTCAGTCTGGCTCATGTCAATGAATCAAAAATACAAAACTGGGACACAAATCTATCACAACCAAAAATAACCAAACCCTGTTAATTTTCAACTTTTTTCCAAAAATCCTTCATAACAATGTGGCCTAATTGTCAAGACTCTTAAACTTAGTTAAGATAGTATTCTTTCTAGGCATTCTTATGTAAAGTTATACACTGGGATTTCATATACTCACTGTATTGTAGAGCTCTTCCAAACGAGATATGGTAAGAAAACGGTGCATGTTCACACCATGCTCTATTAAAAGCTTCACAAAATCCACACGGTCCATCACTAAAGCATCCAGCATTGCCTGTTCCAAGGCACCCACCTCCAGAAGGACAGGGATGTGGAAAAAGGTTAGAGAATTATTACCTTCTTCTGGAAATAAATAAAACATTCCTGAACAGCTAGGAATCTCTTTATCAAAACGATTTGTCTTTATGGATATTTAAAGTTTACAGTACAAAAGAAAAATACTCTGGAGGAAGCATCTGTGCAACAACATTTAAGAGATGGGGGGGAGTAAAAGTGAGTCTCCATGAACCCAATGTCTGTAGAGAGTTCTATAAATCTAACTTTACAACCAGACTCTGATAATACACTCCCTACTCTTTAATTCACTTCAGAAGCTAATGTATGACAATGCAGGGGGCGGAGGGAAGTCTTTCTTTTTTGACATATGACAAAAGCCATTTCAAAGTATTATATTTCAAGATCTCGCTCCAGAACTTGAAGTTCTTTAAAGCAGACTTCCTTTCAAATAGGAGAGAGAATCTGCATTAGGATAAACTCTCTAAAAGGCATCATGAAGCAGACCTCTGCCTACACCAGTGAAATGCTGTAATGGTGAAAGCACTATACTCATAGCACTTGCACAGAGCTCAGCAGGATTTCTACATGTAAAATAGCAAACAAGTTGGACATATGACATTCATATAAATCAAGAAAAATATTTTCTACAGAACATAAACCACATTTGAGTGAGCAGAATGAAGATGCTGACACAAATGGGGCAGGTGCTAGTGCTAACTTGGCACACTAAGTTAGTCCTTTCCACATACTTACTTATATTTGGCAGAAGTGATACTAACGGATGATGAATAAATGTTATAGAATTGTCACACGTGAAAAGAAAAATTGTGCACTATTCCTGAATTATTGATGTTTCTTCCAGAAATATCTCAGTGACCACTTGTGTATTAAATTTCCTTGAGCAGTCATTCATTGTACTGGCAGTGTGTCTAAAGAGTTTTAGATAGCTGACTGATAACTACTAGAATGACAGTCTTGGATGTAAAGTCCATCTCAGACTGAACTGGCATTTAAGCAGAAACATAGTTACAGCTGGTTACAGTCTTTACCCTCTCTACTTCTAGGATCAGAGTTCTAAAAAGAAATGGCCACAATCTGTACATAATTGTGCACACTTCCGTAAAACACTGAAAGAGGGAGAAAAATAATAAGACTGCATGGACAATCACCTAAAAATTGATGCTTAAGTATATAATTCAAAATTTGAATACACAATGACAATAAAAATACACAAACTGTAGACCCTGACAATTGCAGGTCTGCCAGACCCTGACAGTTGGAGGACTACTCCTCTCTAATTGAAAGCTACTAAATCAAAACCAAACTTTAAAACTGTGCTTATGCATTGTTTTTTCCTTACAATGCATGAATAAAATACTGTCATTTAAGACTTTTTTCCTGCTTAGTTAAAAGAAAAACTTTGAGAAATATGTGACATTCTAATTTTTGCTTGCAGAAACAGCAAGACATAAGGCTTGTTTATTATGAGCCCTTTACGTCTTACTTAAAGAGGAGAGTAAAAAAGTAAACATACTCCATATTTGACAATGACTTTTCATTGAAAATGGTGCTGAAAAGTTGCACTGAAATAGACATGAATGGGCTCACAGATTTTTTTCAAACACAGCAGAGACAGAGGAGCAGGAGTAGGGGTACTACCAGTGAATCTGTAAGGCCAGAGGTGCTCAAGATATAAAAGAAACATGCAAGAAGATCATGCTACTGCAGAAACGGCAAATTAATTCATTGCCTCACTGCTCACTACAGAACATGTTAGTGAAGGTCCTACATCAAAGCTGTTCTTCATAGTAGACAAATTTGAGGAACTGTGTCCAATTGAAGTGTCAGTAGAAAAGATTATAGAAGTCATTTGTAAAGTGGTAGCAAATTGCGAGGACCAGGTGGTATTCACCTAAGAGTTCCCAGGGAGCTGAAGTATAGCTGAAATCAGTCCCTTTAAGAGCAGAATGAAAGACTATAGAAAATAGGCCAATTGTTAAAAAAGACACAGAAGTGTACAAGTTGTCAAAGTTTAGCATACAGTTAGAACTTTTAAGGACAAATATCATGAAACTATAATAAAGAATAACGAATAGCAATAATAGCCATGTGGGTAAATGCAGAAGAGTAAGAGGAAGCAAGGCAGTTATTTTGTAGAATGAAATCACAATTAAGATCATCAAGTCCAATGGTTAACCTAGCACTGCCGAATTGCATTAAACCATATCTCTAATGCCACATCTATGCATCTTCTAAACACCTCTAGAGATGGTGACTCAACCACTTCCCTGGGCAGCCTGTTCCAACCCTTGCAATGAAGAATTTTTTCCTAATATTCAATCTAAACCTTCCCTGGCATAACTTGAGGCCATTTTCCCTTGTTATATCACTTGTTACTTGGGAGAAGAGACTGCCTCCCACCTCGCTAGAACCTCCTTTCAGGAAATTGTAGAGAGTGATAAGGTCTCCCCTCAACCTCCTTTTCACCAAGGAACAAAAGGCATCAAATCAAAATATCAGGTAGCAAACAGCCGCCAAAATTTAACATTCTTAGTTTAAGATCTCTTCATGTATTAAAGCCTTTAACACCATTTCCGACAGCATTCTCCTGCAGAAACTGGCTGTTCGTGGCTTGGATGGGTGTACTCTTCACTGAGTAAAAAGCTTGATGGACGGCTGGGCCCAAAGAGCGTTAGTGAATGAAGTTAAATTCAGCTGGTGGCCAGTCATGAGTGGTGTTCCCCAGGGCTCAATATTGGTGGCCAGCAGGACCAGGGCTGTGATTGTACCCCTGTACTCAGCACTTGTGAGGCCACACCTCAAATGCTGTGTTCAGTTTTGGGCGTTTCACTCCAAGAAAGACATTGAGGTGCTGGAGTGTGTCCAAAGAAGGGCAACAAAGCTGGTGAAAGATCCTTAGGAAACAAGTCCTGTGAGGAGCAGCTGAGGGAACTGACATTGTTTAGCCTGGAGAAAAGAAGGCTGAGGGGAGACCTAATCATCCTCTATGACAACCTGAAAGGAGGTTGTAGCAAGGTGGAGATCGGTCTCCTCTCCCAAGTAACATGTGATACGATGCGAGGAAATCGCCTCAAGTTGCACCAGGTGAAGGTTTAGATTGGACATTAGGAAAAGTTTCTTCACCTAAAGTGTTGATAAGCATTGGCAAGGGTTGCCCAGGGAAGTGGTCGAGTCACCATCCCTGGAGGTATTTAGAAGATTATGGTGCTTAGGGGCATGGTTCCATGGTGAATTTGGCAGTGCCAGGTTAATGGTTAGACTCAATGATCTTAAAGGTCTCTTTCAACCTAAATAATTATGATTCTATGATGCTGTTACATCATTTCTACTACTTCATCAGTCAAATCAAGTTTCACCTGCCACACTCCTCATTCAGAATGATGCAGACTCACAGGCCCTGCCAACATATGATAAAAATGGTAAAAGGGTAATTCTTGTCTTACTCCAAACTATAGAATTTGAAGGAGTCAGATACATGGTGTTCCCATTTCTTTAGTATTCCATGCAGAGGTGCTTCAATAAAGCTTACTAACAGTTCACAGCAGACTTGTTGGAGGCAAAAAACTAAATAAATAAAAATTAAAAACCACTCTACAAAACAATGAAAGAAGACATTGGGAAAAACACATTTTTCTTCATAGACTCAAAATATAACATGGTATTGTGAAAAAAAAGGCAAAAATATGCACACACCTTTATGTATACACAGATCTTTTCTATATTGCATAAAACCAAAGTCTGCTGGGAAGAATTACTGTTAAGATTATGCAGTCAAACACTCAGAAGTTATCAGATAATTCATCACCATGAATAATGGTACAATTATTCATGGTTCAGTTATACACTATGTTTCCCCAGAGGGCTTAGTCTTATTCAGTTCACAGAGTGAATGATGGTCTCTTAGCAGGTAGCTATTCAGTATTTTGTTCTAACTTTATTGTTCCAGGCTTGGCATATCTCTTATTATTCACACACTATTCAAGTCCTTAAAATGAAACCAACGATTTCCTTCTTTGCCCTTCAGCGGACACCTGACACCATTTATTTTTACCAGGTTTTGTTCAAGAACATGGTGTGATCATCTCCTTTCATAGACAGTGAACTGAGCCTAAAGAGGCAACAACAACAACAACAAAATCCTTTAATTCACGGATGCCCAACTGTAGACATCTCAGACTTAGTCCTCCGTATACTCAGCCATAAATATTATAAGAAAACATTATAGGAAAACAGAAACTGGTGATCAATAAATTCAGTTTTCTTGCTGTGCCAACTAACCAGTTACAGTCACTCAAAAAAATACACTCACTGTCTATTTTCCAAAATTTACTTTGTAAAGAAGAAATGGCACTCAGGACTGGAAAACTAAACCTTGTAATTCTTGGAAGGTAAAATGTAAAAAGTACTTCTGGGAGTATCAGATATAATTTCTTGCAGAAAATATTTACTCTTATAACAAAATGGAATAGCCTGTGTTGCGGCACAAACAATTTTATAATCATCTATAAAAATCTTATTATATAATGAGGGTTTTACTTAAATACTTGATTACATCTGAAAAATTTAACATAATTTATATGATTCCATTGCTACTGCACATTCTTTCATGCACATATAGTTAATGTAGGTCTAAATCATGGCCTGCCCTGATTGCAGCTAGTTCTAAGAAACAACATCTGAAATAATGACATGATGCCACAGTGCCATAGTTCAGTCTTTTTTATACCTGGTAACACCATAAAGAACCTTGATTTCTGTATTTCTATCTAGAACCAGGAAAGCAGAGGCAACACTCCTTTGGAGTTTACTCCTCTGGAGAGAAGAGTACTCAGGGCTACACTGAAACATCTTTGACCACCAATGATTGTCAACATAGGCTTGAGGAATACATATCCAGAAGGACCACTGAAACTACGTGGAAAAACAAGCAGTCAAAAATACAGGAAGTTTAGATATCGCTTCTTCTTTGGGGAAATAAATGTGTTTGATTCTTCATCTGATGCACTCTGCAGTTGAATACTTTGCAATTTTAAGAATAATGCCTCTCCAAAATCAAAGATGATTACTCCAGAAGACTGACTCCAAGCATCAACTATTCCTTAAATAAAGTTTGACAAATGCAAATCATGGAAAATTAGTCATCAAAATAAAGTGTAAAGACACAGTGAAAAATAAAAAGTAATAGTACCTTCCAGTGTTGTCCATAAACCAGTATGTGTTTCTTGGCAATATCTAGCTGGTCCCAGGCCAACGCCAAATCTAGCTGATCTGAAGCACACATATTTGTACCTAGGAAATAAGTAAACGACCTAGCAGTTTTGACATATTGATGTTACTCCTTTGTTTTGAAAAGCTAAGCCAGTAGGACTGTATGCTAAATGAAAACTAGTCATATTTTAAGACAGGTACCTTTCAAGACTGTAGTCAGAATTGCTAAATCAATGTCCTGCTGATCATCTGATTCTGCATCAAATATGGTTATCTGTTAGAATTGCAAAAGTATACTATTTAAGACGAGGCAGAGAAGTCTGTAGTTATTTCTTCTTGGTAAGGGCTGTGATAGATTAAACCATACACATTTCAACACCAAAAGTGACAAACACCAGTCACAATTTTCCTTTATTTCAGACAGAAAATGTACCTTTTTGCATAGGTACCTTTTGCATAGGAGGGAAGCATAACCCTCATTTTTACAAAAGCTTAAAAAGAAGACCCAGAGAACGACAAGCTGGTCAGTCTCACCTCAGTGCCTGACAAGATCATGGAGTAGATCTTCCTGGAAACTATGAGCCAGCAATGTGTGCTCACAGTCCAGAAAGCCAATGACATTCTGGGCTGCATCAAAATAAGCGTGACCAGCAGGTCAAGGGAGGTGATTCTCCTCCTCTGCTCTGCTCTTGTGAGACCCCACCTGTGGAGTTGTGTTCAGCGCTGAGGCCCCAACATAAGAAAGACCTGTTGGAGCAAGTCCAGAGGAGGGCCACAAAGAAGATCAGGGGGCTGGAGGACCTTTCCTGTGAGGACAGGCTGCAAGAGTTGGGGCTGTTCACCTTGGAGAAGAGGAGACTCGAGGGAGTCCTAATAGTGGCCTTCCAGTACTTAAAGGAAGCCTACAGAAAAGAAGGGGAGGGACTCTTTATCAGGGAGTGTAGTGATAGGAAAAGGGATTGAAAAAAAAGTAGATTTTATTCAGGTGTTAGGAAGAAATTCTTTTCTGTGAGGGTGGTGCGGCACTGGAACTGGTTGCCCAGAGAAGGTGAGGAAGCCTCATCCCTGGAAGTGTTCAAGGCCAGGTTAGATGGGGCTTTGAGCAATCCGATCTAGTGGGAGGTGTCCCTGCCTGTGGCAGTGGAGTTGGAACTAGATGATCTTTAGGGTCTCTTCTGATAGCAACCATTCTATGATTCCAGAATTCTATTTGCAAACAAGCACCTGAGCTGCTAAACACGTCAGCACATTTTGAAAGTACATTTCAATACTCGAAACAAGTTCTAGCACCGTTCTGTTTTGAGTAGAAAAATGGATGGAAATACTTCTAAATTACAAATAAGACACTACTGGAGAATAATAAAAAAAAAGAAAAGTAGGAATTACTTGATCTTTCCTGCAACAACAAAGATATCTGACCTTTTAGTAAAATCAGAAAGTATGTCACTTCATAAGCAACCACTGAGAATTGAGAAGTTAACTAAACAGGTTCTGTGAAGCTATTCAACATATAAACTAGTACAAACACCTTTGTGTTATCTATATATTAGAGATAATACCATTACTTCTACAACTACTGTGCCCATGCCAACCCACTACAAAAAGAGTAAAAAGGGTAACAGCAAATGAAGACATCCTAAACTCAGAGCCTGAATCCCACTCACGGACTCTCTGTGTTCCATGCATTCCATCAAAATGTGAAATAGATGAGTGGACTGCTTCTGTCCCAAGCTAAATGTGTTTTGAATCATCACTAAGACTTCCTCCTTCACCTGAGGGAGCAGCTCCCTGAAAAACAGATATACAATCCTGAGTAAGTATATTTTTAGCTACTACTTACTAGCTCAAATGACACCTTAGCAAAAGACAAAACTTGTGCTAAGCAGAGACATATGAGAAATCTCTTATTTCTACTTCTCTGTTAACTTATTCCTGCCTTCTTTCAAAAACACAAAGCAAAGATATCCCATAATATAAATTATTACTCACAATGGCATTAGTTCTACCATGCATACACAATACTGGAAATATAACAAATGAAAAAACTAACAATTTTCAAAGGATTGTCTGTGAATATAGAGACAAAAATCACTAGATGTTTGGCAAACTTTTTCTTTCTTTCAATAATCATATAGGGATAAAATTTAATTCCTCATTATTTGTTCATTAGGCTTCATATCTCTCCCATCTCTTTTCCCCTCATCTATCTTTCTGTTAACCTTTTTGTTCACGTTTTCCTTTTCTTTTGCAATGGTGGGATTTACTGTTTTTTGAAGATCAAAAATACAGAAAAAAAAAATGAAGAAAGAAGTTCTCAATACAGCATATTAGGGAAAAACAGCAAACACCCCCCCCCCACGAATATTTAGACAATACAATATATAATTAGGATATAAGTCCATTAAATTGTTCATTTAAAAGACTTGCCAAAAAATAATTTTCTTCACAAACGTATATATTTGTTTATTTCCAGTTTTGACATAAAATTTTCAACAAGCTAGGCTTAATAGAGTCTGCAGCTGAGGCTGCACTGGACATGACACAAAACAAAGAATTACAGCTAGCCAAGGTTGACAAACCTAGGTTACCACTGGGTAAAAACCAAGGCATCTTAGTCATCCTCCTACACTAGCCTGAGGGTCCTACAGCAGCTAACCCCAGCCCTAGTCTTGAAAGCTTTGAGCAACCCAAATCCAAGCCCACTTAGAGAATACTGAAGGCAGGAGAAGCAATTGAGTCAAAACCCAAGCAGGCATTCCGGGGTCACCCCGCAGTGTCCCTCACCCAAGGTATGAAAAATTATAATATCTCAAAATAGCTAGACTCACTTTCTTTTTCCTCTTCAAAAAAAGCCAAAGTAAATTAGGCAGAATAAATCTTTCAGCACTAGTTGCAGGCAAGAAAGGAAGAAACTCTTGTCTGACTTTGCAGAAGTAAAAGCCAGAAAAAGACAATGATGGGGTCATTATCAGAGGCACTAGAAACGAGCTGTTTTGAGGCAAGCATTTTCAGGTCCCCCACAGTATGACAAACCAAGGAAAAGGAGCATTACGCCACTACTCACCCCGTATCATCTGTGTGTTTGTGTGTAAAAGCCAGGATATCTGCAGCTCTGCCAGTGCCCTCATAGACGACCACGGGAACAGCTGGTCTGGCCCTTACGTACTCCCACACCGTCAGAATCACATTGAGGCCTCCTTCCACCACCAGTCCAACTACAGGTACACCTTGGCCCATTCCTGTTTCAAAACACACCTAACCAGTCACACAAAAAAATCAGAACATCTGGCAAATAAACGCTCATACATGGTTCCACAGAGAGGAAATCATGCCTTTACCATCTCTAATTTGACTTACACTTTTTAAGACCACCACAGAATTTCTGCAACCAAACAAAAAAGACCACAAAAACACCCTGATAAAATTGCAAGTGGCCGTAGCACTGGAAAGAAGAAACAGAATGTCCCTCTGACCTTTACAATAGCTCTCATACACAAGGACACTGGTGGCACATGAAATGTGGTCAATGTCAACTTGTTTACCTACCCAAACAGAAAAATAATCACTCCTCCTTTACAGACTTTCTCAAATTTTACAGCAGCAGGGTGCGTTTTTTTAATAATCAGAAGTAAATTTCAAACAAGATACAATAGACATGGAAAAACAACAGAAAGTCTGACCTGCAAAAACTCATAGTAAGAAAGGCTGTAAGAGGCTGAGGAAGAAGCTCTAAATATGAACACATTAATAACTGGATAAGTTTCTAAGTTCGTAAATATCGTAATGTGAACAGATAAAGGAAACAAGGATTCAACATCACAGCTCTGTTAAATTCTTTTTAACACACCTCAAGATTTGAAACACTAGGTAAGAGTGAACTTCCACAAATAATTTATAAAATCTGGTGCATAAAATGAAATAGTGGTCTACGTAAAAATACTTCAGTCATGATTTCTATACTATAACTCCATTACTGTATAGGCAAACAAAGGAAGTTAAGCAATCTGACAAATATTGGCTGAAGGTATTTGTGCAAACAGTCTTTGTTTTGGTATCTGAGGAGGTCATAGACCTAACATATAGAAGACTTATGAGGATAGAAGTAATGATCAGGGGAAGAAGGATTCAAATTCCACTGAATGGGACAATTTTTCCACCTAGCAAAATCCTGGGAAACTATCTAGTGTCGAAATAGATACCATGCAAAACTAAAAAGTGAGTAAATGCTCAATACTTGCTAAATAGTCTGAGTCATTTAGATGTCTCTACAACTGAGAAACAAAAATACAAGTTAAATGCATAATGCTTTATAAAGATGTTGTTCTTTTCATTTTCCTGATATTCAAAGTTCAGGGCATGTGCAATCAGTAATTTTCAACCTCAGTGAAATCTATGGCAAATGAAGATGTATAACACATAAGAGGAAATATCAAGTACTTCCACAGTTTTTAGGACAGATTTTTCTGTCATAAAGCTCACCACAGGAATACTCACTTGTGTGTATTTTTTGAAGTGATATGTACTTCTCCAAATTCCTCCTAAGTATCATTTCATTCCCATACTTGCCTACTGTCCCATCATCTGCCATTAGGAAATGAGAATGCATGCTGTTGAGGGTACTTAGCTTGCTGAGTGGGTTACTGAGAGTCTGGTACAGGCAAATTACCTAAGAAAAACAAAATAAAAAGGTCTTCAAAGGAACCAAAAGAATATCACCATTTATGTTGTCTCACTTGTATGTATTTCTTCATCATACTGTGATCTTAAAGCCTCCATCATGCTATTTGCTGCTCTACTGAAACATGTTCTTTCACGTTTGAATGTAAGAATCATTTGATTCTTAACACCAACAAAACCACAATTAATAACACCGGAGGTATTTCTGAAAAGGCTTGTAGTCCTTAGTCAGAGTCATTACCTGACTTTCTTTGCAACAGTTGAAATACAATGGCGTATTTTTCCTGTGTGTGTTCCCACTAAAAACATGTGAACTATCATTTTTCAGGAATTATTTTACATTACTTGTCAAGTGTTTTTAGACAGTTACAGGGATTGTGCCCTCACACTGGTACTCACATAAAGTTCTAGTTTATGAATAAAAATCACTCACATTAATAGCGTATTTGTGTATAACATTAAACTGATTGCTCATCCTGAATCACATGAATACAGAAACATATCATTTGCAACCACAAGAAAATTTCCTAATTAATTACAAAATTTCAAAAAGGAATGGCAGTTTCCTCTAAGAAGAGAAATATTTTTAAACTATCCATTTACACACAAAATGCAAACTGGTGAGCAAAATCTAAGCCTCTATTAATGAGAAAAACTATCAAACCAGCGAAAAAAAGCAAGCAGAAAATAAAGTATGCAAGAAAGCTATAGCACTCCTTGAACATGAAGGCTTTTATTATTAAAATGTGTCCAACTCACATCTTTTCCAATGAGATCCCTCCGGTTCTCAATGATACCCCACGGAGGAATCCCAACAGCACAGATCTTCCGCAGATGTGGTGAGGTACAACCTTTCAGTGCATCCCCCACATGCTTGGACACTCCTAAATAGATAATTACATCATCCTTTTTTCTTTTACATTCAGAGACCTGCTACAGGACACCAACGAAAAGGTTTCCCATAATTTAATTTACTCTACCGTTAGAATAAAACCACCTCACCTAACAGTAAATAAGCAAACCATCCCACTCAGCTTCTATATGTGATGTGCACTGCAGGAATTGTAATGGTCAGATATAATGCATCAATGCTTCAAACACAACACATATTTCTAATGAATAATGCTCATATATGGTGTTAGTGGTGCTTTCTACCTCCATAAAACTTTATTATTTACATAAATACACAGGACAGGTCTCCTATAAGGGCAATGTATTGAATAAAAGCTAAAGAAGTAAAACTGATTCAGTTACATGGTTTACTGACCGCCCCAATTTTTGAGAGTAGTCTACAGGGAGTTTTAGATACTAATAGGCTAATTAATCAATTATCCTAATTAAAAACTTTCTTAATTATAAAACAACAGTTAAATTTAGATTTGAAAAATGTTTCAAAAACACCAGTCACAATCCTCAGAAACTAATTATTTTAATGAAGCAGCGAAATTGACTGCAAACAAGTTCTAGTTATCTACTATCAGTGTTTCTTCTTACACGCAGAATATTCCACTCTTCAGTTAAAAAAAAATATACATAAATATTCAGAATGCTTGTCAACAGTAGAGGAACATGATGCAGTTTTGAAGAATGCATTGTTCCTCAAAAAAAAGCACTTCACTTCATGCTAAAATATCACAAATTATAAATGAAGTTCATTGTATTTGCCCTAAATGCATATGTTTGTATGCAGAGAAAGAACACCAAAGGAAGACTGAAACAAAGAAAAATCACTACCGCTGTTGATGCCTTCTGTAATTATCCATGCTCCTGTAGTCTCAGCAGCCTTCACCAATCCCTTGCTGAAAATCTGCTTGACCTTTGAGGGAAGCTTGAAATTCTGAATGCCTCCATGAACAGAGATCACTAGCTTTGGCAACTCCATCTGCCACTCTTTAACCATCAGGTGCAACAGCTGATCCAAACTGCTATCATAAGAGATTCTAATATACTGGAAGAAATAATAGTGGGTAAAACATCCTTTAAATACTCTAAGAGAAGAAACTTCAACATCTTACAAAGTTCTCAGCATTCTCTTAAAGATTTTGTACAGGATTAGGGAACTTTCACAGTACTGCTAATGTAACAGCACAAAAATACATCAGTAAACAATACAGACAGCATGACAGACTATGCTGAATTAAGTTCAACATAAAAATACCATACATAGACTCTACCTTGACTTACTTTTAGATTCTCAACCTCTCTTAAGATAAATAATCTGATATTCACCTGAAACCACTTTTTGCCTTTCTTATGTTGAAATTATAAAAAGAAGTTGGACATATAAGCCCAGCATCTAATACCTTGGCATGGTAAGTGTGATCTCCATCTTGAAAACTGATTGTACCAAATGCATCTGTTGGACTCGTCTTTGTGTGTTTTTGAACAGACCATTCTCCACCATCTCTCTGTGAGGCAGCCTGATAAATAGGCCAGCTACAGTCTACTCCTAGGTGATCTCCAATTGGCCGTCCACAACAACATCTCAAAATGAAATAAAGAAATTATTTTATATCAAACACACTTGCATGCAACTCTAGGATCCTCATCCCAAATAGTTTCTCTACAAAGAGGGATATTGTAGGCTTCTGATACACAATATAATAAAAATTAACTCAGCTGAAAAAATATTAATAGTGGCAAAATGACATTGAATTAAATTGTAAATAAGTTTTGTTGGATACAGTATTTGTTCCCTAGCTGAGGAACACTAACAACAGTTGGGAGACTAGACTGGATAATTTGGAAAAGTCCCTTCCAACCCAAACCATGATGTCATTCTGTAACAGTTTGAGAGTTCCATATAGCAATTCCAACCTGAGCAATGCAGCTCAAATTTCTGGTCTTGCACGTGACATTTCAGAATATCTGAGGACACAAAAGGGTTCCTATGATTATTACCACAGGTTATTCTAGGTACTGAAGAAAGATCTAGGAGCTGCCTACATTAATCAGGAGCAGAGAAACACTAACACTGGGAGGTCAGCAAAGTGACAGGTTGAAGTGCAGTGTTAAGGGAAATTTGGTCAAGTTCATTTAGCATTAGAAGTTTTCAACTGGATGAATAATGCAGATTCCAAATTCAATCAGTATTACTGTCATACAGGCATCGTCAGGCTTGTCTTCTGCAAGATTAATTGCAATGTAATTTATAGTGACATCTGACAGTCCAGTTTCCCTTTAGATATTACACAAGTTAATACACCCTGGGAAGTGCAGATAAATTCTTCTTTTACTCTTTTAAGATGCCACACAACCTTCAACCACCCACACTCAGTAACGGCCTTTGGACTCCGATGTATTACTTGTGGATCTAGGGGCAGATTAGACATAAATATCTAAAAAACCCTGAAGAGGTACACTCAGAAAGAGAAAAATATTTCTGTTGAGGTGAGTGAGAACTAACTAGTGAAAGACAAATACATTTAAAATAACAAACAAACAAAAATATACCCCAAAGCAACCCTAAGCAAATTAAGGACATGAACTGCTTTAGAAAGGCACTTTTTGATACCCAGAAATCATGAAACTGTGTTTGCACTCCAGTTTTTCAACACAGGCAAATTAGATTTGATTGATTCAATGTTGTGCAAAAGCAGACTGGAGAAGGAGGCCTCTCGCGCTCTTGGGCAATTAATAAGCCAATTAGACAATCTTATTCAGTAGAGATTAAAGACTTGTAGGGGCCCAGCACTGCAGAATAGACTTGAGCTCTCTCGTCACATGTACGATGACAGTTAGCTAGAAGTCAGAAGGCAACACGGCTACCAAAAATGCCCAAATTGTTGTCAAGACAACTCAACATGGATTAGGCTAACTTAGAGTGTCTATACCTATTCCCTAGCTGAGACAAATAGTGGGATATTAAAGAAATTCAGGGACTTGCCAGAAAGAATCCTAGAAAAATCAAGAGCAAATGATGTAGCTGGGCATGGGGGAAACTCACAAGTTATTTTAAGCGGAAGTATTGCCTGATCTGGCTCACTGCATGACTCCCTAACAATTTTCACTGTGGTGTTACGTAAAAAAAAAATCCCAGGGACTAGCAGAGGAGGCAGCTCCTGAAACAAACTACTGATCTAGGGACCCCAAAAGCAAAACACTTTGCAGTTTTGCCTCCTCATAGGTAAATGACAATAAGCAGGTCAAAGCTCATGAACTAAACAAGAAGTATCCAAGCTGGAACCTGGAGAATAGGCCAGTCACACTAAGTCACCTGGAGATATTCAATTATATTACTATTTCCAAAGACTGTGAAGGATTGACACAGATGAAAATTCATTGCTGACTTTGTGGTGTCAGATAACACATGGACCCAGAATCCACTCTCACGGCTGCTGTAGAGACATATCTAAGCAAAAAGTGTTTCAGAGCAATGAAAGATAGCACAACGGACACAGATTTAGATAAAAGTCACCCATAAAGAGAATAAGGCCAATGACTACACTCGTTTATGACTCTCCACACATATCTTAAAGTAAGGACCAGAAGAAAGAGATGGTTTTGATATAATTATTGGTTTTCTATGATTCAGAAGAAAAACTTCTCTACAGCTGAGCTATTAGCCTTCTTGCTCCATTTTTTGTGTTTATTTTTTGAGGGGACTCCAGAGTAAGTGACAGCAAATGTCAGGAAAAAAATGATGTTTAGATGAAAGTTGAGAAAAAACATAGATACCCCATTGCCCTTTAGTCCTGAAAATACCTTGTGGCTCCTAGAGTGGTCTCACATTAACAAGACCTTTCATTCCCCAAACCAGATAAATAATAGCAGTCCAAATTAAATACTACATTACCTTACATTACTTACTTAGATACCACTAACTCAGCAAATACTAGCACTTGGAAGGACAGGACTGAAAAGCAGTCAGGCTCATCATCAATGGATTACGTTTTCTAAAATACGAATTAATTTCAGTGTATCATCAAATTATGAGCATAGCGTTGCTATTTGTCTCATAGATTACTGTTCCATTCAGGGTCTCAGCTCCTCCTAGAGGAGCAAGAGCGAGAGCAACATGCCTTTTCAAAGGAGAGATCCTGTGGAAAGGAACTTACCATCTGACAAGACCTATCAGGGCAGCAACCTTGAAACTGAGAGGTCCAATGAACACTGAACTACTTCAGTAATTAACATCATTTACACTACATACCTAACATTTACATGCAAATGCACCCAGAGGTAAGCTGCACTTAGTACAGTTTTATTATGCTAAGCAGGCAGTGGAAGAACTGCACATAGACCTAAGACACTGGTGTGTAGGATACAAGCAGCTGCTTTTACCTTCAAGATTGTCGTACCAAGAGATATAAACTTAAAAGGACTATTTCCCAAATAGTTCATGTTCTGCTCCAAACTGGCATGCTCTCTCTCTTTAGCCATCTAACAAGAAGGGACAAGATGCTACGACCTCCTGAGCTACTCAGGAGATCAAAAGCCAAGACTCTCAGGGGCTCTCAGGAAGGCTGAGGAAACCAAAGCAGAACATTACATACAACGTTTGTGGGTTGGATTTTTTCATCTGTAAAGTTTTATGCTGTGTACATAATGACAGGGCTTAAGGAGGAGAAGATCTACCAGCCAGGGATGACGAGTGAGTCAGGATTGCTTGGGAGCACTCTTCCCACACATGTCCTTGGGACCTGTCAGGGTGCAAACCAAAGTGCTGAGGGAGGTGGCTGAAGACCTTGTGCAGCTGTTCTCCATCAACTCTCAAAGGCCATGGAGATCAAGGAGGTCCCCAACAATGTGAGAAAGGCAAGTGTCACACCTGCCTTCAAAAAAGGGCAAAAGCCAATCTAAGGAACCACAGGCAAGCTGGCCTCCTGTCAGTCCCAGGTAAAATCAGAGAGTGAGACCTCCTGAAGCCCATATCTGGGCACAGTAGAGAGAAGACAGCAATGGGAAGCAGTCTGCAAAGATTAACCAAAGGTAAATCATGCCTGACTCATCCGACAAAGATGAAAAAGTCACAGGAACAATAGGAGAGCAGCAGATGTCACCTGTCTCTCTGCTAGCCAGGCTTTTGAACTGTCTCTCCCAATAATCTTGTACTTGGCCTGTGGCATTATGGTCTTGAAAGGAGGACCTGGTTTGGATGAGGAGGACAGTGTTGGATGAGGACCTGGTTTGGTGGTGGTGGTTGGTAGTTGTTGGGTTAGATGCTGCCTGGAGGCCAGTATCATGGAGGAAATGTGACTAGGGTCTTTACAGTGGTGCATGATGGAAGGGCGAGAGGCAGTAGTGCAGCTGAAACATGGGAGGCTCAAGTTGGAGGTAAGGAGAAGCTTTTTCTCCAGGAGGACAGCCCAGCAGTGGAGCTGGGGCCTGGGGAGGGTGTGCCACCTTGGGTGTTTCATGCCCCGATTTGGTGAAGTCGTGAGCAGTGCAGTCTGAGTCACGGAATTATAGAATGGCCTAAGCTGGAAGGGACCTTAGAGACCATTTCTAAACCAGCCTCCCTGTCGCCAGGGATGCCACTTGTCAACTAGATCAGGCAACACATGGGTACCAAATGGGAATCGAACCCACGATCTTGGCGTTGTTAGTGCCACGCTCAACTGACCGAGCTAACCGGCCCCCTCACATCTGAGCCAGCACTAGGCAGTGGCTGGAGACCTCCCCAGATCCTTGCCAGTCTGAATTATTCTATGATCCCATGAATATATCATAGGCATTCATCAAAACATCTTTGCAGTGACTTTCCCTTCTTTGCATCAAAGGCTCACTAAGCTACTAGTGAAGTAGGGAGCAATACCAGTAACACAAAAGCAGACTCCTGGAAATGTTACGCTTTGAGAAATAAGGGGAAATCTGTGTGGTTGACACTGAGATAAAAGTAATTGCAGTAGTCAGATTACTAAATTTGTTGCCCTAGCAGGCAGCACTTTAGAAACTGTGTCCAAAAAGGTCAGATACGAGACAATTTGTGAGAACATCTCAGATGCGTAACGATGCAAAAGTTCAGTACCACGTTAATGAATATTCATGCAGTAAGATTGGTCTCAGTGCTGCCTGGGATGTGTTTGTGAGCACTGCACCGAAGAGTAGATAGAGGCCACTTCAACACACCAGGAAAACGTGGACAAAGGTGCCAGTAAGTTATTCAAATTTGATCAGCAACTACTAAATGGAGTTATTCTACTCAGTATCAGCAAATAGTTGCATAATCCACTTAAAAACCATTTGCAAACCTTGGAAGTTCTCTGCAAGTAAGAAATCATTAACAAATTTCACTTACCTACAATATTAGGTCAAACAATAGTAGGCATGAAGTACATTCATATGACTTTTGGACTTTCGTGGAAAATTACAAATCTCAGGAGGCCCAAAATCTGTTCAACTGCTGATCTAATAAAAACAATATAACCAGCTATAACACTCATGTGAAAATTATTTCCTGTGGCTTAGAACAGAAAAACGCTTCTAGAATAAAGCTCTGTGTACACCTTAAGGTGTGCAAGAAGACTAGAGTAGTTAGCATCTGGGAAAATGTGCTGTAAGGTAATTACAGAGATGAACATCAGACTGCCCTGTTTACTCTGCATATATAGACAGACCAACAAATAGGATTCACATGAATTTAAACAGCATGAAAATGCTCGACAAAAAGTGAAACTATAAGATGGAAAAAAAAAAAGCCCAAAACTAAAGTTACAGATGTCTTTACAGAGAAAGGTGAAAGAAAAATAAAACTCACTCTGTGCGGTGCTCATTTCCAGTTTCTCTTCCTCCCTCTCCCACCGTAGCATTCACACTTGTGCAGCTAAACTGATTAGGAGGCTGATCTGGTGGAAAGCTAATCTTGATCTGGGCTTCCACTATCACCACCTTCCCCAGATTTATAACAATATGGTCTCTCTGTGGGGCGGAAGGACTGTGGAACTGCTGTAGTCTAGGTTTATACAGGATTAAACCACTATTTTTTTGAAGCACAACTTCAGCTTAGATACCTACCTGGCTATCCATAAGTTAACAGGAAGCATTAAAACATTCCATGAATTTCTAACTCTAGACACCTGCAAAAAGACATCTAGGCTTCTGCCAGCTCCCTCAGTACCCTTGGGTGGATCCCGTCTGGCCCCATTGACTTGTGTGTGTCCAAGTGGAGCAGCAGGTTGCTAAACAATTCCCCTTGGATTATGGGGGCTTCATTCTGCTCCCTGCCTCTGTCTTTCAGTTCAGAGGGCTGGGTACCCACAGAACAACTGGTGTGACTACTAAAGACTGAGGTAAAGAAGGCATTAAGTAAATCAGCCTTCTCATCATTGGTCAATGTGTTTCTCCCCATATCAAATAAAAGGGAGATTCTCCTTAGCCATCTTTCTGTCACTAATGTATTTTAGAATCGTTTTTTATCATCTTTTATAGCAGTAGGCAGATTAAGTTTTATCTAGGCTTTGGCCCTTCTGATTTTCTCCCTGCATAATCTTACAGCATCCTTGTAGTCCTTGTGAGTTGCATGTCCTTTCTTCCAAAGTTCATAAACTTTTTTTTTGTATGTTGAGCTCCAGCCAAAGCTCTCTGTTCAGCCAGGCTGGTCTTCCTCCCCACCAGTTTCTTTCAGCACATGGGGATGGCGTGTTCCTGCACCTTTAAGATTTTCTTCTTGAAGACTGTCTAGCCTTCCTGGACTCCTTTGCCCTTCAGGACTGCCTCCCAAGGGAATTCGTCAACCAGGTCCCTAAATAGGCCAAAGTCTGTCCTTCAAAAGTCCAAGATAGCAGTTCTGCTAACCCTCCTCCTTGCTTCTCCGGGAATCTACAACTTAATGACTGATATGTCCAGGACAGCCTCCAACCATCACATCACCCACAAGTCCTCTGTTCACAATCAGCAGGTCCAGCAGGGCCCCTTTCCTAGTTGTCTCGCTCACAAGCTGTATCAGAAATATCTTCCACACCCTACGAGAACCTTCTGGACTGTTACCTCTCTGCAGCATTTTATTCCCAGTAGACATCAAGTCCTCCACACAAAAAAAGGCTGGTGATTTTGAGACTTTTCCCATCTGCTTATAAAATACTTTGGTTGCCTCTTCACCCCGGCTGGGTGGTCTGTAACATACTCCCACCATGGTATTTGCTTTGTTGGCCTTCCCTCTGATTCATACTCATAAACTCAATCTCATTGTCACCATCATTAAACTCTAGATGATCAAAATACTCCCTAACTTATATGGCTACCCCATTGCCTCTCCTTCCCTGTCTATCCGTTCTGAAGGGTTTACAGAGATCCAGTGTGGCACTCCAGTTGTGTAAGTTAACCTGCCACATTTCCATAATGGCAACTATGTCATAGTTTTCCTGCTGCACAGTGGCTTCCAGCTCCTGTTTGCTGCCCATGCTGTATGCATTGGTGTAGACACACTTCAGCTTGGTTGATACTGCCACTGTTTTGGGAGAAGAAGTCCTAACTCCTACATCATCATTCTCAGGTGCTTCCACGGTTGCTTGTGCAACCAAGAAAAAGCGAAAGGTGATAGTTGTGGGTCACTCTATTCTAAGAGGTATGGAGGCACCCATTTGTTAATCTGATCCAATCTCTAAAGAGGTCTGCTGCTTACTGAAGGCTCATATCAAGGATGTAACTGAGAGACCACCACGCCTTGTACATCACATTGACTACTACCCGTTGCTGCTGTTTAACATTGGCACCAGTGATTCGGCCAAGAGTAATCTAAAGAGTATTAAGAAATATTACAAAGCACTGGCAGCAGCAGTGAAGGACTCTGGAGCACAGGTAGTCTTTTCATTGATCCCTCTGGTCAAAGGTATGGGGCAAGAAAAGGCCAGTTGGATCTGAAAAATCAATGAATGGCTACAGGAGTGGTTCCTGCAAAAGATTCCTGCAGATGATAAAATCATAATCCTTGGTGACTTCAACACCAGAGTAGGAAAGAACTCCTAAACCTGGAAAGGAGTACTAGGTAACCATGGTGTTGGAAACTGCAATGACAATGGTCGCCTCTTGCTAGAGTTCTGTGCAGAGCAGCAGTTCACCATCACCAACACTATCTTTCAGCAGAAAGACAGCTTGAAGACAACCTGGATGCATTCTCGATCCAAGCACGGGCACCTCATTGACAACATATTAGTGCCAGGGAAATATTCGCGATGTCTGTCATACCCAAGCGATGCCCAGTGCAAAATGTCAAACAGACCACTGCCTTGTGCGATGCAAACTTAACCTCCACTTTAAGCCCAGACCTAAGAGGGGCGGCATTCCAAGGAGGAGGCTCCAAGTTAACAATCTTCAAACAGCTACAGTGAGAGACAGCTTCCAGGTAAACCTTCAAACCAGACTTGAAGACCATCTCATAGATCCTTCTTCTTCCGTGCTTTGGCAACATATTAAAAATAGGATCCTCCAGTCTTCTGTAGACTCTTTAGGGTTCTCCTCCAAGAAAAACAAAG
>NW_009720129.1:0-9838 GCF_000703405.1 Apaloderma vittatum | reverse complement strand
ATGCCATTCTATGATTCTATGATTCCATGATAAATGATCTATCCGAGAATATTAGAGACCACAAATTATTTTTTAAAATATCAATTTAGGCATCCTTCATTTCAAAAAATAACAGAACTATGCCATTTATATGAAACACATTATTATTGACTATATTTCTGTTATTTTCTTTTTATTTTATATGAAACAAAGCTTGGTGATCTCAGATATGGTAGATTATTTTCCACTTTATCAACTCTTCATTCATTTTCATTTTTGTTATTGACCTTTAATAACAATTTTATCTGCAGTACAAATGTTTCAAGTTGTGAAATCGTGCTCTATTTGCTATATGGAAGTACTTATTCTCTGAGAAACATTTAAATTAAGATATTTATTATGTAAAAGCTGTGTAAATCAGCATACTTTTTTTCTCATTTCCTAGAATTTCTCTTTTTTTTCCACATCCAAGCCATATCTTCAGATGCGACTTTTACTGTAGAAATCATGAAGTTATTTTTGACTATTTTTTATTTTATATTTAGAAGCTGTACTCTTTCTTAGACCTGCATTGGAATTTATTTTTAATATAAAAAACTATTAGAAATATGATTCTATATGAATTAGTTTTAATGTATTCTTAACTCATTGACTCTGATACAGACCAGATAAAACATATTTACGCTACTGCCATAAACCATTTGTGGTAATGTTAAAACGACACTAGAAGACATTAGAAAAGACACAAAAGACTTCTATCTTCCCTGTCTTTTCCAATCTTCTGACTGAAAACTGGGAAGCAAGGGTTCAGGGGTTTTGGGTTTTTTTGTTTGTTGGTTGGTTGTTTTGTTGTTTGTTGGTTTGTTGGTTGTTTGCTTTTGTTTGTTTATTTTTTACGTTTTAGTCTATAGAAAGAGAAGCGTCATCTATTAGGATAATGAGTATTCCATTTGTGTGTTTTCAATATTAGTAATTTCAAAATTACTAATACATGACAGTAAAATAAAAGTATGAATTTTAAAGTACACACTATTGAAGGTAGAACATAAATTCACTTTTTAAAGTCTCTATCATACAGATCATACAACTAAGTCTCATATTTTCTCTGTGAAAAAGATAAGTACAAAATTCTGGTCAGTTTAATGGTATTTCCTTTCTACACTTCAGTGACATGCCAGAGGGCTCCCCGGTACGTGTAGACAGACCAAATAAGTTATGTACACTCTTCATCCTCCTTGTTAGTATGCTGTGACCTGGTGAAGACTTCTGAAAATTTACTTGTAGTTATGCTGAGATTAACTGTTAAACACACTGAGTCTATATATGGAAAATCAGTGATGCATCTTGCAGCTTTCAGACAAACATCTAATATCTCAGCCTCTCCAAATATAGGGAATATTGTTAGTGCATGAAATCAGAATTTTCATAGAAATTTATAGAGCCACATGGTTTAGATCTTTTCTCTGGCCAAATGACATAGCAAAAGAAGAAAAATGTTTGGGTGGGTTTGGTTTTTTTTGTTTTGTTTTTTACCACAATACGTTGCCTCATCCATTCTGTCTGAAAAAAAAAAAAAAAAAAAAAATTGATCCATACTGCCTCAGAAAGTGGAGAAGTTGAGTTAGCTGTCTGAAAGCAAGCTTTCTGATACCATCCAAATGCATATCAAGGACTAGGACAACAAGGATCCATTATGGACAGATGAATCTCAATGCTCAAACCATGATCAGACCCCATTTAATTTACTAGTAGAACAAAATGGACCCTAACTCCTCCAAGAACAGGAGGAGAGATGAACAAGACCAAGAACAGGTAAACAGCTAAACATTGTAGGTCTCCATGGGTATTCCAGCAGAGTTGACCTTCAGAGATAAGGTGGCCTTCAGTGGAGATGGTGATTCATGGCCAGATGGTATCTTCCCTGGAAGCATGAAAACACAGATTAGGACAGCAGTGATGCTCACCTACTTGATGTCCTGCTCCCAGAAGCCACGAAAATGATGGCACTGATGTTATGAATTAACCTTGCAAGCCTAATGTCTTTGATTCAGTTCTTTGTATCTGTGTCAGTGTGGCTATATGCATATGGAATATACTCTAGAACTACTTTGTTTTGATAAGATGCTCATTTTTTGTTTTACTTTATGGAGTTTAAGCCTAATTATATCACTGAAAATTCATTTGAATTTATGGTAAAATGAAGGGAAGGCTACTACTTGCTGCTGGCTTTACACTATTTTTTGTAAACACAGTGTAAACATTAAATTTGCCTACTTTGTTTTCTGTTTAAAATCTTAAAACAATACTACTAACAATTACTGGAATTGATGTTGCAAGGGCTGCAGAAACAGAAATAAACAGTGGGGAAAAAAAGTAGTCACCTTCTAGTGCTGTTAGTTAGCTTAGACTGAATATTTTATCAAAGCTATTTTCCTCTCTTGCCCTTATTACAATTGATTTCCTCTTTGTTGCTTTTCTCTTTATCTGCACATTTGAAAATCTCTTTGTTGTTGTCTTTTGTTGTTGTAAGCTCGCTGTTCTTCCAGTAGACAACTGACATTACTATCAACATCATAGTATAATGGGCATCACAATTCTGGAGATAAAAGAGTATCAAAAGGAATTGCCAGTGGCCCTGTACCAATCAATGTATAGAGTATTTTGATTAGGAGTAAACCACTTCCGATCAGTGCTAATCTAATCAAGAAAAATCTACATTTTCAAACTGTAACGGTTTAATGGATGTCAACTATATTTTATTATCTTGATTAATGGCAGTGAAACTTAAAGACTAAAACACCGTACAAACATTTAATTATTTTTTAATAAATTCTGCTTTGAGGATTTCACCATTGTTTTCACTATTATTATCAATTGTCCAAACCTTGAGAACTTTTGGGACATATATCAGGTCCCATTCTTTCTGGCTGTTAGTGAGGACAGGTACTTGCTGTGGTGGTAAAATTATTACTACTGAAGATTTGATAGGTGTCGCTAAGAAGTTTAGTCTAACTGAAAGAAAAATCCTTTCAACTAGAAGCTAACAGTCCATGATGGTTTCCCATTTCTGTCTTCCAAGCAGTGTAATACAAATTGTGCCACTCCTATAGGTTCTACCAAGAATCACTTCTCAATATTGGCACATTCTTTACTGTTTCACTGCTTAGTAGTGTAGCATTTAGCAAGTTATTTAAGCAGTCTGTCCTAGGGAGGGATGCATAAATTGTTTTGCCAACATTGAAATGATTGGGGTTTGTCACCTCTTATAATAATTCTAGAACCATATATAGGTTGAGTCTCTGCAATCACTAGGCTGAGAGCAATGTTCCCTCTCTATTATCATGGTTAAAAATGTTTTTATGGGAGCCGTCCTAAATTGTGCTTGTATTATTACACACTTGGAGTCTTATTATCTCCGTCATTGCTGTCTAAAGAATATATTCATAGGCATAGTTTAAGGTACTTAGTTGTAATATCTAATTCAGTAATTTTTCATTTCCTCTCTTTCCAATAAATTTTTTTCTTTTCACATTAATTATACTTGTCTTACTGAAAGGCATAGCTCTTACAGAGAATAAAATATTCTGATCTTAAATATAGTTATTGGAATATAAAACAAATCGATAAATTGTGATTCTTCATTCTATTCACATTCCTCGAGTTTTATTTCTTTAAATAATGCTTGTTCACTCTTTCTAACAAGCCTATCTCTGTGAAAGAGACAAAGAGCCAGAGAAAAAAGATATCTGTTTCAAAAATTATTTTTAGGCCAAACATGGTATTTAACGTTTGAATAATGTAACAATTTTTCATACAGATGGTTTGCAAGCTAGAGTAACAAGAGAATATTGGGACACATCTTATAAATAATAGCTTTCTGAAGATAATTTACAATATTTGTGATTATTTTTTTCATTTCAAGCAGATCAATAGATTTTTGTGGATTATTATACAGAATTTATGTTGAAAGTATGGCAATTATAGCACTTAACATTTAGTTATCAAATTCTATTCACTTTTTGAAAGACGTTTCATAAAGACAGGACTTCTTACATGAAGAAAACAAGGCTAGTCATTTCTGTAAAAATAAAATATAATGCATGGATAACTGTCTGCCAATACTACCATCTTGGACCTAATTAACATTGTAGTTTCTTTTAAACACATTCACAAAGAAAATATTTTTCTCCTTTCTTTATTAAAATTGACTGATCTTACTTAGACTGGATATCCTAGATGTAAAGTGAGAAGTAGTTACTGTCCTAGTGCCTGCTGCTACTGCAGTTACTGCTGCAGATTTGGGTTTTAGCCAAGAGAACATCTTAGAGGCTGCATCAAAGCTGACGTACACGTCGTAAGATGAACTGTCAGTGAACCACTAGATGGTCTATGATCTTCTGGTCATCCTGAGATGTTCAGTGAAGAGAGAGTGGGGCTGGACTTCAGAAAGGGCTCTGTAAAAACAAAATTGAGCTAGAAAATCACAAGGTAACTTCTTCCAAACTGTGAAACATAGTAACAATTAAACTCCGCACAGAGCTTCCTACTCTTGCGGTTTTGTTAATTTTTCACTTCAAGACATGAAGATGGAACTTTGTACCTGTAAACTTGTTTATTTTTTTCCAAAATATATCCTCATTAACAGAAGTTTCCATTTCATATTAACTTAAACAATCACAACTAGAAAACTACTAATTAAAAAAAGGTTATGACTGAAAAAATGAATGCAGACACAAAAATAGAAAGTAAAGGGTGGCAGAGACAAACATTAACACTATTAATACCACTGGAAGCCGTCTTGATACCACAATAGATACAATGATAATCTTGTTTGTATAGTCACAGATTTAATTATGTTTCTTGCTACTGCTCTTAATCTCAAAGCTTATATTCATTATGTTATTTTTCCTCTCTTCTGTTTTCTCAGATATGTCCAGTTCTGCTTGACTTGTCTCAGAAGATAAGGTTTCAAGTACCTTATTCTCCTGGAGAGAAAAGTGTTCTGAAAAGTTAAATGGAAGGGATGGAAGGGATGTTCATTTATTAATAAGCTGTCTTCTGGCATATCTGATATAGGAACATTGCTCAGGAAGTTAATTGTTGAAAAAAAAAATTCTTTGAGTTCTATATGCTGTAATTAGTTCATATTGCAGATTGACAACCTCCTCCACTTTCTCATCCACAAGACTAAACTGGTGCCTTTCATCTATCGTAGAGAGTTGTCTCTTCTGTTAATGATACACAAATGTGTTCTCAAGCAATAGAAGATGTTATTATCTCAAAGTCCAGTTTCAGTCCCAAAGTTGCTGCAATATTCTCAGAGCAGCAAAACGAATCAATACATTTTTGTAGGAAAATGTGGATAAATAAAGACTGACACTTTTTTTTTTAATAATAGTAATGCATTAAAATCAATTTTGCAAAGTAACTTCTTGTATGCAGCCTTTGGAATTTATTCCTAGGACCATCAGTATTTATTAAAATTAGACTCAAAATTTTAATTTCTTTATTTGCTTACAACAGACCTGAAAGTCTTACTCTGTCTGACATTAATATTCTTAGATATTTGCTTCTTAGTTTCCCACTTCAACTTTTCCAACAACTGTGTTGGATTAGTGTAAGGTCTATTAAGTTGAAAATAAACACTGAATTTAAAAAAACCCAAAACTATAGGCTATAATTATTTCTTGTAAAAATGTGTGAAGAGATATACTTTCAGAAAACAAAAACACAGTGCAGACTGACTGTTCAGAGATGTAGTCAACCCATGATGCATTGCAAGATCTTAATGAATTTGTCAACATCCACTATGTAAACACAATTAAGTCCTATAAACAAAATGCTACCAATTTAAGTAGTTATGTTTAGCTGGATGTCTTAAATTAATATCCTAATTATCCTGGAATGTGACTCTCCCTGAAAATTGTTGTGTTTTGTATCAGGAATGCTTTCCATACAGAAACCACACATTAGCATGCTAACAGTAACAATATTGATTTCTTTTCAGCAATAATTTTTGCAAATAGGCTTCAGCTACATAAAACATTTTTCCGATTCCAAAAGATTCGTATTTCCAGTACTTGTCTTTTCTTTAACACCTTAATAGTGAAAGTAAGGCCTTAAGGCATTTATAAAATTGGGCAGTATCCAAACATATTTTATGAAAATTTACATTTGATCCTGTATTTCTCACTTCCTCTTTGGATCTGGCACTGAGATATTTGTCCAAGGCACTGCTGGAAGTCTGTGGCACAGCCTAGATCTGGATTTATCAACTTCTACATTTTTTTCCAGTTCGAGCTTGGCCACAAGCATGTTCCTTACCTTTATTATGCTTTAATTTTCTCCCTGAAAGATTCTTAGTGGAGTGGCAGAGGGAGGTATGATCTTCCTTTTTATGAAAGGCATTTGTGTTCCTACTCACTTTTACCAGCTTTGCTATGATTGCATTATGTAGGGATTAGAGCTATGCTACAATCTAATGCAATCAATGATATCTCTGTAGACACATGAAACTTTGGCATGGTGGCCATTTTGATGCCACTAGTGTCTATGCAACATCTGGAACATAATTAATGTACTGTTCAATTTACTTAAGTTCACACATCTAAAATTTAGGCGAACAATTTCAGTTTGCCAAAAAAAAATGCTTCTATGCCATTCCAAACAGTGTGACAAAAATGACAGGTTTAGAATGATAGAAGGGATTGGGTTGGAAGGGACCTCTAAAGATCATACAGTGCAACTCCCTTGCTGTGGGCGGGGACATCTTTTGCTATATCTCCAGCTAACTTATGTTACCACCGTAGATCACTTAGATTTCATCAATACAGCTGGTATATTCTAGAGAGCAGTTTAAATAATCTATCAATAGGATAGGATTATGTTGCCTAAATTAAAGTGGACAACTGAATATGAGCCACAAAAAAGAATTGAGGATATCCGCAGAGTGCTGGTAAGTATGGCACACTGTGGTGAATTGACCTTGGCTGACTGACAGGTGTCCATCAAGCTGCTCTATCATTCCCTTCCACAACAGGAAAGGTGAATGAAAATACAACAAAAAAGTCATGGGTCAAGATAAGGACAGGGACATCACTCAGCAAGTACCATCATGGGCAAAACAGACTCGATTTGGAGTAATTAATTTAATTTATTT
This sequence comes from Apaloderma vittatum, assembly GCF_000703405.1. NCBI lineage: Eukaryota > Metazoa > Chordata > Aves > Trogoniformes > Trogonidae > Apaloderma > Apaloderma vittatum. The sequence goes on along the minus strand of NW_009720129.1, from coordinate 2,700 downwards.
CCAATTAAAATTCAGAAAAGGATAATTAGAAATAAAAATGAACCTTAAAATGCCTATCTCGCACTCCTCCCTTCTTCATGAGATCAACTTCACTCATGATTTCTCTACCTCCTCTCAGGGGCTCAGTGGAATGGCGAATGGAGATTGCTATCACCAAGATCTGTAAAACCATTAATTTTTTCTCCTTAAAACTTCCATCATATTTTTGCTATATTGTCTACAAACAAATTTTTCAGAAACTTATATCATAAAAAATTACAATAAAAAATACTTAGACAATACTAAACAACCCCTCCCCCCCCCAAATGTGTATTCTATTTCGACACTTTTTAACATATTTAGAGAGCAATGTGATGCCAACTTTGAAAGTAGCTGTGGCTGAAACAAGGAAGAATAAAGTCTAGATTCACAAGGCAAGGTCTTAAAAACCAGTAAAGACCTACCTATTGTTGCCGCTTGTACAAGTAACCATGCACATACATAATACATATGATAGATTTAAACTCTTAGAGACTGTAGTGGGTTGACCTTGGCTGGAGACCAGGTGCCCACCAAGCCACTCTATCACTCTTCTCCTCAACTGGGCAGCAGAGAAAAAATATAACAAAAGTCTCGTGGGTCAGATAAGGACAACGAGAGATCATACAGCAGTTACTGTCATGGGCAAAAGAAACTCAACTTGTGGAAATTAATTTAATTTTTTACCAATCAAAAGAGAGTAAGGTAATGAGAAATAAAAACAAGTCTTCAAACCACCCCTCCCTTCTTTCTGGGCTTACCTTTACTCCCAATTTTCTCTGCCTCCTGAGTGGTGCAAGGAGATGGAGAATGGGTGTTGTAGTCAGTTCACCGCATGTTCTCTCTCCTGGCTCCTTTCTCCTTCATGGAGGTCTCCCCACACTATTCTCCTGCATCCAGGTTTGAACTAAACAAAACTAATTCTATTCAGTGATTTTTGTTTTCCAGTTTAGTCTCTTCTAAAAGGCTGCACTTTCTGAAGTTAGCAGCATGTTTTTGCAGACAGTGTGTGCTACTGACAGTGATAACACCTGATGTTTACAGTTACTGCCTGGCACTGGGATGCAGAAAGGCTCTTGCTGATACTCATTCTTATAGTGAGCAAGGCCACTGCTGGCTCTTGTGTGTCACACTGGAGGTGCCGGGTAGTAAGAGGGGTCACTAGGAAGTAAAAGGTGGCACCTCCGAGTGGTAATAGACAGGACAGGTGACAAAAAAGAGTATTCTATTCCATATACATCATATTTAGTATAAATTGCGTGATCACAAGAGTTTCTTTCTCTTTCTGCAATTGCCGGAGTCCACGGAGGGCTCCATCTGATCTCCTGCTTTTGATCCTGATCCTGAGTTTCTGAATCCAGCTCCCGTGTTCAGATCCCCACTGCTGCTGAACTTGGGGCTTCCCCAGTGCCGCCTGCTCTACAGAATCAGTGGTGATTGCTATCAGCGAGGAGTCAGGTTCAATATTGGACTTACATATAATTGCATATAGTTCTTTGTTTTTATCATTTCACCATTATTTCTATTATTGTTTCATTAAAACTGTTTTAGTTTCCTTTTCTAACCCTTAAGTCTCTCTGCCTCATTCCCTTTTCCTTCCTGTTTTGGGGGGAGAGGAGGTTAGGGAGACTCTGCCCACGTTTTAGTGGCCGGCCCAGACCTAACCCATGACAACCTGTTCCACTGTGAAGTCCCAGCCACAGGAGACAGTCCTCCACAAGCTTATCCAATATGACATCCTTCCTCCAGCCTGCAATTCTTCATGAACTGCTCCAGTGTAAATTCTTTCCATGGGGTGTACACTTTCAGAAACAGACTGTTGCAGTTTGGGTACCACAGAGGATCAGAGGTCATGCCAGAAGACCTACTCCAACATGGATTTGTCTCCATGGCTTCACAGGTCCTGACAGGAGCCAGCTCCAGTGCCAATTCTCCATGTAGTCTCCTTTGGACGTATCCACCTGCTCCACTGTGGGGTCTTCCATGGGCTGCCGGTGGACATCTGTTCCACTATTAACGTCCACGCGCTGCAGTAAGGCAGCCTGCCTCACCATGGTTTTTACCACAAGGTGCAGGGGAATCTCTCTTCTGGTGCCTGGAGCACCTCCTCACTCATCTTCTTCACTGACCTTTGTGATTATATAGAGTAATGTAATGAAGGCTGAAAAAATAAAGTCTGTACTTTTTTTTTTTCTGTAGAATTTATTACAATACCTTGTCAAGATTAAAAATGTTTTACAGGGATGGCAGAAATATTTGGTATGGAATAAAATTTATTACATTTATTTTTTTTTTTAAAGTACTGCAATTAGATTTCAAAAGCCCTTATCCCAATCAGATATTTACATATATGCCAAGCTTAGAAAGACTGTGGCTTAGAATATAAGCATCCACAGCATAGTTACACTGAATAAGAGCTCTCCCTGACATTTCTTCATTTGGATAGGTGAATTTGAATATTTTTATTCTACCTTGAATATGCCAGTCTGGAATCTCTAAGTAGACTGGTAGCTATCACGAATTGTTACCAGCGTTGTAGCAAATAACTGTACCTTACAGTGAGGAGAATCAAAGGATGAACTGACTCTCAGGGGGCTCACTTTGTTGATTTACTTGCTCTGGACTCTGTTCAAGGGAAAAATAATCTATCCCTTATTATTATTATTATTATTATTATTATTA
>NW_009720128.1:890-4432 GCF_000703405.1 Apaloderma vittatum | reverse complement strand
CTTGGAGCAAAACTCAAACGTTCGCTCTTCTGGGGGACTCGGCTCCTAAATCTCACAGCTTGCGTTTAGTGGTTTCCGTCGAGGATATCTCGAGCGAGTGAGCCCAAGCCTGATGGTTCAAGGTTCTGTTTCGAGGCTGTCATGGGTGGATGCAGAGCAGCAGCAGATTGTTTTGCTACCACCCTTAATCTTGAAGCAAAACTTAATCGTTCGCTTTTCCACAGGACACAGCTCAAAAATCACACAGCTTGCTTTTAGTGGTTTCCGTTGAGGATATCTCAAGCGAGCGAGCCCGGAGCCACGCCGTTCAAAGTTGTTTGGAGAGGTCATCACGGGTGGATGCAGAGCAGCACCAGTTTGTCTTGTTGCCACCTTTGCTCTTGGAGCAAAACTCAATCATTCCCTCTTTTGGGAGTTTGGCTCCACATCACCCAGCTTGCATTGAGTGGTTTCTGTCAAGGATATCTCGAGTGAGCGAGCCCAGAGCCACACCGTTCCAATTTCTGTGGAGAGATCGTCATGGGTGGATGCAGAGCAGCAAAAGTTTGTCTTGCACCTTTGCCCTTGGAGCAGAACTGAGTCGTTTGCTTGTTTTGGAGACTCAGATCCAGAATCACACAGCTTGCCTTGAGTGGATTCCGTGGAGAATATCTTGGGCGAGGGAGCACGGAGGCCTGTGGTTCAAGGTTCTGTAGCAAGGTCATCATGGGTGGATGCAGTGCAGCACAGATTGTCTTGCTGTTACCTTTGCTCTTGGAGCAAAACTTAATCATTCGCTCTTCGGGGGTGCTTGGCTTGCAATGCGTGGCTTCCGTTGAGGATATCTCGGCTGTGAGAACTCGGAGCCCTACGGTTAAAGATTCTGTGGAGAGGCCGTCAGAAGAGGATGCAGAGCAGAACCAGTTTGTTTTGCTACCACCTTCACTCTTGGAGCAAAACTCACTTTCGCTCTTTCAAAGGACATGGCTCTACAATTGTGCAGCTTGCGTTGAGTGGTTTCTGTCAAGGACACCTCGAGCGAGCAAGCCCAGAGCCCTGTGGTTCAAGATTCTGTGTAGAGGCCGACACAGGTGGATGCAGAGCAGCACCAGTTTGTCTTGCTGTCACCTTCGTTCTTGGAGCAAAACTCAATTGTTTGCTCTTCCGGAGGGCTCGGCTACGAAATCACACAGCTTGCGTTGTGTGGCTTCCATTGAGGATATCTCGGGCGAGCAAGCCCAGAGCCCTACAGTTCAAAATTCTGTTTTGAGGCTGTCATGGGTGGCTGCAGAGTAGCATCAGGTTTTCTTGCTGCCACCCTTAATCTTGAAGTAAAACTCAATCGTTTGCTTTTCCGGGAGGCTTGGCTCAAAAATAACACAGCTTACATTGCATGGTTTCCGTTGAGGATATCTCAGGCAAGCGAACCCGTAGCCCTATGATTCAAAGTTCTGTTTCAAGGTCGTCACGTGTGGATGCAGAGCAGCACCAGTTTGTCTTGCTGTAAACTTTGCTCTTGGAGTAAAACACGATCTTTTGCTCTTCTGGGGATCTTGGCACTAAAATCCCGCCTCTTGCATTGTGTGGCTTCGTTCGAGGATATCTCGAGCGAGCGAGCCTGGAGCCACACCGTTCAAAGTTCTGTGGAGAGGTCATCACAGTTGGATGCAGAGCAGCATGAGGTCATCTTGCTGTCACCTTCAGTCTTGGAGTAAAACTCAACATTCAGTCTTCCGGGGGGCTCGGCTCCAAAACTAGGCAACTTGCCTTGTGTGCATTCTGTCGAGGATATTTCAGCTGAGGGAGCCCAGAGACCTACGGTTCAAGGTTCTGTGGAGAAGTCGTCATGATTGGATGCAGAGCAGCACTTATTTGTCTTGTTGCCACCTTCGTTCTTGGACGAAAACTCAATCATTTGTTCTTTTGAATGGCTTGGCTCCAAAATCACACAGCTTGTGTTGCGTGGTTGCTATCGAGGATATCTCGGCTGAGCAAGCATGGAGCCCTACAGTTCAAGGTTCTGTGGCAAGGCCAACACGGGTGGTTGCAGAGCAGCACCAGTTTGTCTGGCTTCCACCTTCGCTCTTGGAGTAAGACTCAATCGTTCACTTTTCCGGAGAGGTTGGCTTCAAAATCTCGCAGACTGTGTTTCTTCTCTTCTGTCGAGTATATCTCAGGCAAGCGAGCCCATAGCCCTTCGGTTCGAGGTTCTGTGGAGAGACTGTCACAGGTGGATGCAGAGCACCAGGTTTTCTTGTGTGGGATATTTAGAGGACAATGGACACGTTTTGAAAAATCCAGACAACCTGTTTTAGACAAGTTTTAGGCCTCACTTGACAAGAGTTTGTGAAGGACATTGTGAGGGTCACTTGTGGTGGGAAATATGCTGAAGCAAACAAAAAGAAGGAGCTGTGACTGGTGTACATGACTGAAAACAGAAACAAACCCAAGATGCAGGTGGGGAGAAACAGGAGCATGATCAGCAGCGAAGAGCGAATCAGCAAAAGGAAAACAGTGCGTGGACAGGAGCATGGACTGCGTGTGCTTGTTGTTAATAGCCAATCAATATAGAGCATTTAGAAAACAAGAACATTGTGAACTGTATATTAGTCATGTTTGTGCGTTAATAAAGCAGCATTTGCTTGATCATATTGATCGTCAGCCGTGTCCGTGACTTCCATGTCAACAAGTGACACCTGAACAGGGACCCTCAGATCGGCGTTGGGCACTTCGATGAGACCGACAGGAAGAGGGGGTGGAAGCCGGCCGGAAGCGAGTGCTGCCCTGGTACTTGGTAAGTCTACCTAGCAAATTGTGGGAATTTCCCAGGGGAATCTCACCCTGATCAAGGGAGCATCTGGGGAGGAGATGGGGTCCACTCTGTCTGCAGTAAGCTCCTCCAACATGTGCTCTTAATGAGAGAATTAAGTTACAACTCGGTTACCCTGAAGTCCCTTTTGCTGTGGGCAAGAGGAAGAGATTTGCTCCCTTCTTTTGGTGAAGCCTTTACAGTGGCCACCTGGGAAAAGACAGGGAATGTATTGTGGGACAAAATAAGGTCCAGATCCAGGGAAGTGGGTTGCTTTTCCACTGCGTGGAGATCGGTTATTGAAACTTTGAAAAGTAGGAAACCTGAATGTGCAGCTGCTGCATCTGCATTGGCACCATTGTGCTCACTGAAACCGTGCGCTGCTCATGCTGGCTCTGAGAGCAGCGTGGCAAGCACCACAGGCAATTTGGCAGATATTGGTGAAAATTCTGCTGCTACTGAGCTAATTAATGATTTAATTGACTTAGCACCTATGCTGCAGAAAGAGATTGCAATTCAAACAAGTTGTGTGAACATTTTGTCCTCTCAAACTGAAACTGCGATACAGATTAGCCTGATTAAACTCACCAATTTGCAAGAAGGATTGATGAGTAGCTATGAGGGAATTGCGCTGAGAGCTGGGGATCCGGAGGAGGACGGCAGTTCATTTGATGTTGGTCCTGGCAAAGGTCGCAGCCTCCAGCCTCCGCTCATGCTGATTAGAGCCATGGCAGCCCCCGCACCCACTGCCCAG
>NW_009720128.1:0-809 GCF_000703405.1 Apaloderma vittatum | reverse complement strand
CGCTTGTTCCACTCAATTATCGACCCCCACCCTATGCACCCCCTCCCTTATCTTTTCCATAGGTTCATCCAGCGCCGTCTCCTATTACTAGGGTTCAGACTTCCCTGACGGATATTTTAGCTGATCGTGATGAGCATGGTTTCCTTAACACTGATTTTTTTCCTCAGGTAGTTAAAGCTATGCCAGTACTTATGCATATGTGGCCAGACGGGACTCAGACACCAGAACATCAACAGATTTCCTATAGCATGCTGAAAGAATTGCGGCGTACAGTTGTTGAAGAGGGTATTCAATCATCTTATACTGAAAATTTAATAGAGACAATGAAAGAGGCTTTTCTTATGGTTCCTCATGATTGGAAGGTGATATAAAGTTTATTTTAACACCCAGCCAGTACACAATTTGGTATGTAGAATATAGGGAATTATGTATATTCCATGCTACAGCAGCTCAAAATAATAATGCTCCAATCACCCCAGATCAACGGTTGCGGGAGGGTCAGTTTGCAAATCCACAGCTTCAAGCTCATTTTGCTACAGAACTTTTACAGCTCGCTGCGCGATTGGCAACAAAAGCTTTTAAAAAGATTCCTGACATGAAAAAATTAAGTGAACATTTTGGTACTATCAAACAAGCTAATGGTGAATCCTACATTCAATTTATTGATAAATTACAATGAGCTATTGGCAGCAGATGCATTATTACTGCAGCTTGCTGTGGAAAATGCTAACACAGACTGTAAAAGAATTCTGGAGATGCTGAGATCCACTAATAAAACAGTTACCGTTACAGACTTTATTAAGGCTTGC
>NW_009720127.1:17284-17658 GCF_000703405.1 Apaloderma vittatum | reverse complement strand
TGCCGAGGGGGTAAAGCTCCAGGCCCAAGCGTTTACAAATAGCTGTACAATATCTGTAATTAAACCATCGGCAGAGATGGAAACCCATGCAAGCTTTATGCGCGTGTAGAGGTTTGCTGCTAAATGTCACGTTAAGGCTTTCTGGTGCAGCAAACGTAGTTACCGAGCAGGAGGCCAAAGCCGCCAGCAAACAGCTTGTCCCTGGGACAGCAATATGTGCCCCTGTGGCCAAGAGGGCCAATGGCATCCTGGGGTACGTTAAATGTGTCCAGCAGGTCTAGGGAGGTTCTCCCCCTCTACTCTGCCCTGGTGAGACCACACCTGGAATACTGTGTCCAGTTTGGGGCTCCCCCATTCAAGAGAGGCAGGGGCCC
>NW_009720127.1:13568-17013 GCF_000703405.1 Apaloderma vittatum | reverse complement strand
TGAGGGTGACAGAGCACTGGCACAGGCTGCCCAGAGAGGTTGTGGAGTCTCCTTCTCTGGAGACTTTCAAAACCCACCCGGACGTGTTCCTGTGTGGCTGCCCTAGGGGATACTGCTCTGGCAGGAGGTTGGACTAGATGATCTCTAGAGGTCACTTCCAACCCCTGACATTCTGTGATTCTATAAACATCGCAAACTGGTTTTGTTCCAACTTCAGTGGCCCTGTTCATGTGGACTAAGTTATACTAGTCTCTAAATGTTTGAAAAAAACCCATCTGGTACATAATATAGTGCTTTGAAACAGAGATATGGGAGGAGGCGATGAAAGAGGAGCAAGGAAAACATTCTGTTGTCGAGTTCCATGATTGTGGGTGTCTGGTAGTGTTTTATACAGTCAAGGCCTAGATAACTGCCTTGTAAAACTGGGTATCATTCCATAATTTAAAACAATCCTCATGAACCAATCCAAACTACTGCAGCGTAGATCTCTAGTGATCATTCAGTGACAAACAAAGTAACTCTTATGAAAAAAGTTATCATAGTACAATTTCCTTTTTCTCTTCAGTGACAAACAAAGTAACTCTTATGAAAAGTTATCGTAGTACAATTTCCTTTTTCTGTGTAACATAATATTAATGCTCTGTTGTGTGAGAAAGATTAAAGAGCAGAGAATGCATCCAGGATAACAAAGACCAAACTTCCTGGCGAAAGAAGTCTCATTACTGATCAGCACTACATTCACATACAAAATAGATTTGTTTTTATTTTCTCCAGATGTAAATAAATAAACTTTTTTATTTTCTCCAGATGTAAAAAAGGAAATAGGACAAGGTAAAAAATCAGTGCAGACACAATCTTCACGAGTATCTTATCGTTAAATAAATTATTTTTGTTAGCGCACAAGTGATTTCAGCAAGTTACTATAAAAATACTGTCTTGCTGTAAAGAGAATGCTGGCTTCTGTCAATCGTGCCTTCTGTTTACAGGCAGTAAAACTGACTGGCATATCAGTTATTCTTCTTTCAGGCTGAATAGAAGGAGGAGGTGAGATCAGGTTTGGATTAAGGTTGCGAGAGACAATGGAATTCAATGCTCACAAGCACAAGCTGCTTGCAGGGACCAGCAGGCTGAGGCCTTCCTGGGTAACTGGTGGCAAATGCATCTGCCAAGACACAGGGCTGTAGGCAAAAAGCCTTCCTGTTCTTGTAGCTTTTTACTGCTTTCCACAAAAGCAGATTCTGTGTATGTTCTTTAAAAAGGCACAAGTTTATACTGAAGAGTACACTTGATTTGTACTTTTCAGTTCTCCTTTGAATAGAAACCATCCATATATCAGTTACATCTTATTAGTTAAAAGGCTCCTTTCTGCCTGGGTGAATTTTTGCCAGTCTAAGTCAAGTGTATTATTATACTGAGCACTGTGATGGAAATAGAGGCCATCTGCCAGTGAGAAAGAGAGCTGAAGCTTTGAAAAGGACTACAGGTGAGACACCCTGTATGAAGTCCATGTGCTGAATGCACCTGACACCATAACTGTGAGCAATGATTTTCTCATAGAGGGCACAGCGAAGCGTAAGACACCAGCAGAAGCTCAGTTCTGGCAGACTCTCTCCAAGAATCCTCTGCCATGGGGCAGAGTCAGAAGATGCATCTTCCGACTGACAGTAGGCTGCTGTGAGTACTATATTCCATCTTTTCTGTTTTCCTCTCTCTGGTCTAGAACCTGTGGTTACTGATTTTCTTGTATGAGAAGTCCTGCAACCTTCCAATACTTGAGCCACCGGCAGTAAATGAGATTAAAAGGCTGATCTGGCTGAGAACGGAAAAGTCTGTCAGAGCTGCGTTGTGTCACATTTCATGGTATGCGTGAGTTATTAAAATCTGCAGGTTCAACTATCTGTGATAGTTATCAAGTTACTTTATTTTAATAGTGTCAATTTCATTTGGGAAGTGCTTATTTTATTTCAACATATTTGAGAAAAGAATGCCTCTTTTTTCATTTTATTTGGTGGGCTTCCCCTTTTTACGTGGCTTCCTGAACATATCATTACAGACCATCTCTTTTAACTATGTTGCTGACTACAAATGTGAAAAATGCTTGAGACGTTTTCTATTTCACAAATTAATAACAATACCTTGTATGTTATTATGCCAAAACAAATTGCACCATTGTATCCATTGATACTACTTTTTATCATTCTTGGTATGAGTTTACTCAAGCCATTTACTTCACAGGCAGTGTTACCTCTGACGGTGCTTCTCTGAATGTGCTTCTTTTGGTATGCATTATTGAATCTCCTTAAAAAAAATACTAGATATCTGGATTCCAATGTAAACTTACGTGCATGTAGTAGCTGTACAGAGGAGATACTGTAGTTGGTCAAACCTACAATAGCATGAACACCTTCCATGACATTGACAACACACAACTGATTTCTGGAGTAGTTACGAGTTTCCTGTGAATTATAAAGGTGGAGGATGTTTCACAAATAACGTTAGTCTTATATTTGCATTTTTTCCCTTGGAGAGTATTTCTGAACATAATTTGTCATGGTTGCAGTAAAATGCTCTGATTTTATCATACTTACGTGGAAAACAAAGATAGTACAAAATCTCAAATGATGTACAGTTGTATAAGATCAAATGACTCACTGAAGCTGTATGGATGTCCATAAAAGCAAGAAATAAGAACAGGGGAGACTACCAGCAACAAAAAAACCTCACTTAAAATGAAGTTAGTAATATAGTCTCAGTACTGGTAGGAAGGAGAGAGGCTCGGAATTAAATGGGTCTATTTGCATTTTCAACACGAGTGATACAGGCATCCAGTCTAGATGGAGAGACAGTAAACAGTCTTCTACCAAGTGGTGATCGCAGGTAGCATCAACCTATCCATCAAAAATGCATTAGGTGTATTTATCTAGGGTGAGATAAATACTTTGAGTTGCTTCAATCATAATTCAGTAAACATATGCTAAGAAATGCCAATGTAGTCAAAAGGTGTGGTCTGGTCCAAAAAGAAAGATCACTATGCAGGTTCTGAAGATGAAGAATAAAGATGAAGAGCAAAGCATAGGAACCTGAAGAGAAATGAACAAATAACTCAGAAAGAATCTTGACCAAAAGGGGCTTTTCTGAACATATTTTACCCACTCACTCACTGCTGAGAGCCTCCATGGGGATATGGGATATACTTGACAGGTTGAGTTATGTCCTTTCAGACTTTGTGCAGCATGAAATTTATTTCGAATTTGTAGAAACAAGTGAGGCATAGAATCTGATATCTAGCTCAGAAACAATGCCAGCAAGGGGCACCTGTTATTTTTTCTCACAAAGAAAAAATTATTATTTTTTTAAAAGTTCATTCTCCATGTGGAAGAGGAATTGCCTGTAAATGTCGTTCCCCCTCGGAATAAACAGTTCTGAACCCTTTGCTGCTTCACGC
>NW_009720127.1:0-13537 GCF_000703405.1 Apaloderma vittatum | reverse complement strand
CCTACATGTACCACAGCCAATGTGGCAATGCCAAATACCATCCCCGTGCGATCCTGATAGATCCGCTCACCAACAAGCAGCCTCTGAACATCAGCTGAAAACAGCAAGCAGTGTGCTGCTCCACTAGTTATTTGCTCCTCTGCTCTGGGCGCTTTCGATTGCAGAAGCAAGGGCTCTGTCCAGGCTCAAAATAGTCTGTTCAATATTCTCCTGCTCTCCTTGGAATGAACATCCCTCAAACCCTTCAGTAAAGGAACACTGGGGTGAAAACAAGAGCGAAACTTGAGGGCAGGGCAGAGTGATCAGCGTGCTTAGAGCAAGCTCAGAGAAAGATAATTGCTGGAGATCTGGGAAAAAAAAAAAGAACAAAGGAAGGACTTGAAAGAAGCAGTTGGGTAAAGGCTGTATTAATTTATCACAGTTCTGCCATTCTCTAGGAAAAGAAGAAAAGGAGAGGCAATAATGATCTGTGGAAAGAATGGGGAGAAAGTAAAACTTACCTGTTTCTCCCACCTCTCTTAAGTTCTTGCTCTCATGTTCATACTAAAATTTTTCTCTAGATGCCTCAGTTCTGAAAAATTTGGGCTTTATCTTGAATATGAACTGAATACAGTTGACTGATTATGTTTTTTAAGCCACCCATCTAAGTCTCTGCATTTCTTGCTATATTAATAAATAAGCCATAATAATTATAATAATTCTCATGTTCTCTGACAACATTACTCAAAATGAGGTGCAGATTTGCCATATTTATTGTAGGAAGGAAACCATTTAAGATGTAAAGTATGTACATGAGGCAAACGTTGTCATCCACAAGAACTGTTCTCACACACCGTTTAATTTCCCACAGGTCTTTAATGGGAATTTTAGTTATTCAGAACCTGCAACAAAGACTATGTAGACAGAAATTTCTCTTCATTGACACATCAGAACAAAGAGATCGGCATCTCGTGGAAGGTATGCAAAATCCCAAAGCAGTGAAGGAGAGACAAATTATGTTGTGACTCCTTTCAGCATTAATTCTTGATCCCACTCTTCAGCACTGGGGAGGGGCCCTGAGAGCAGCCTACTTCCAGGAGGTTTGCCTACTGGGGCTCAGGGCTGACATAGAGCACCGAGGTGGCAGCTCCTTTCTTGTGAGGAGAGGCCCCAGAAGAAGATACACAGTAGGGACTGTTGAGTCCTCAGCTGCTACAAATGCAAGGTTTTGTCCACATTCCAGCAGGTGGTCTGAAGGTTTCATTTATGAGAATTAGTCCTCCTGATCAGCAACCAAGGTGAAATCAGAAGAGGGTACCTTCTCCATTGTTTTGTATTTATATTAATATAAATATAAAGCAAGATGAGCAATAACAATAATAATAAATCACAAGGTTGTGTAGCCTGGAGGAAAGGAGGCTGAGGAGAGACCTTATCACTCTCTACAGCTACCTGAAATGAGGCTGTAGCGAGGTGAGTGTCAGTCTCTTGTCCGAAGTACCAAGCAACAGGACAAGAGGAAATGTCCTCAAGTTGTGCTAGGGAAAGTTTAGTTGGATATTGGAAAAATTTCTTCACCAGGAAGGTTGTCAAGCACTGGAAAAGGCTGCCCAGGGAAGTGGTTGAGTCACCATTCCTGAAGGCAGTTAAAAGACTTATGGATGAGGTGCTTAGTGACAGGATTTAGTGGTGGACCTGATGTTGCTAGGTTAACAGTTGTACTCAGTGATCTTAAAAGTCTTTTCCAACCTAAACAATTCTGTGATTCTGTAAACAGCATTTCTGAAGTTTATATTCACAATTTGAACAGCTGGAATATAAAAATAATATGCTATAATCTATTTAACAGAAAGTCTGTATTGGAGACCTGGAAATCAGCTGTGAAGTATCAGGTGAATTTCAGGAATGCTTCCTCTTTCATTTCTTAAAACAAACAGTAAAGCACACGGCATGAGGCAATCCTGCTTTGGACCTAAAGATTAAAAAGAGTCATGGCAATGGAGATGTTTTCCTAGGCATCAGGGACATAAATTTGGGCAGAAAAATAACATTACCTGTTAGTAGAATCATAGAACCATAGAATCATGGAATCATGGAATACTTTGGGTTGGGTGGGACTTTAAAGGTCATCTGGTCTGACCTCCTGCAGTAAGTTAGGACATCTTCAAGCAGATGAGGTTGCTCAGAGCCCTGCCCAATCTGACCTTGAATATTTCCAGTGATGGGGCTTCAATCACCTCTCTGGGCAACCTGTTCCAAGTGTTTCACCACCCTTGTTGTAAAAAAAGTCCTCCTTATATCTAGTCTGAATGTATCTTCTTTAATTTTAAACCATTGCCCCTTGTCCTATTGCTAAAGGCCCTGCTTAAAAGTCTCTCCACGTTTTTCTGAAAGGCCCCCTTTAAGCATTGAAAAGCCGCAATGAGGTCTCACCAGGGTTTTCTCTCCTGCAGGCTCAACAACCCTGATTCTCTCAGCCTTTTCTCGTAAAGGAGGTTTTCCATCCCACTGATCATAGCATTAGCTAATGGGCTGATTTCATAAAAGAAGAAAACTTTTTGGAAATCATACTGGCACTCCTTTAAGAAGAGCGTGTAAGGCTAGAAAAATCACAATTTCATAATTTGAAAAAAGAAAGATAGATAACTTTTGCTGAATATCCTACCGGGATGAGTAGGAGTAGGAATTAAATTTTAAAAAAGAGAGAGAAGACAGGGGAAGTAGAAAGCAATTAGTATCATTTAAGATAATGATAGGTGGAACATGAGCAGGGCAGCCAAAGAGTAGAGGGTAAACCCACTGCTTATAAAGTTAATGGGTTTGAAAATGTCGTAGTTACAAAAATCAGTAATTCTCTCCACCAAAAGTCTTACTAGATATTTGCTATAATAGCGTCAAGAATGAAAACATTTAAGAAAAAAAAAAAAACCACAAGTGTTTACTTTAAAGAATGATAGAATCATAGAACTTTTTCAACTGGAAGAGACCTTCAAGATCATCGAGTCCAACCTTTTCCTAGCCCTATCAACACCACTAAACCATGTGCTTAAATGCAACATCTACCTGTCTCTTAAATGTCTCCAGGGGTGATGTTTAAGGTTAACACCTCCCTGGGCAGGCTGTTCAGTGCTTGACAACCCTCTCAGTAAAGAAAGTCTTCCTGACATCCAGCTTGAACCTCCCCTGGCACAACTTAAGGCCATTTCCCCTTGTCCTATCACTCGCCACTAGGGCGAACAGACCTGGGACTTATAAAGGATGAAACTTCTCGCCAGAGTAACTTACTACTGCGTGATGCAGCAGAAGATGGGGAAGTCAGTGGCACTGGAGGTTCTCTCAGGCTCTGCTCTGAGAGCAATACTCAAGCTGATCCCCAGGGAAATCTTGTAGCGTGATGCCTACAGCAGTATTAGTGAAAAAAAGGTTTTGTACTTACTGGCTGATAATTAAATTTTCCAAGAGGTCCTATAATGGAAACACGGAGAGGATGCATGGCTGCTAACAGGGTTCCTCAGAAACATCCTAAAGCCCCTGTTTCAGTGCTACTGAGCTGCAATTAAGCGATGATAATTGCATGGGTGAGGAAAGGAATGAGCTTCCCTGAGCAAAACCAGTCTGCTTTGGATTGTGGAAAGTGTACCTAATCAACTATTTATCTTCATCCAAAACATCATCCATGTAACAGCCACCAGCCTATTCACAGATTGACTGTTTGCTAATGGTAATTGCCTGTTGCACATAGGCTTGTATGGCCTTATGTACACACACAATCCTTGATACACCCATCTTCACCAAGGCATTCATACCTTCCGCTGTGGGGAGGAGCAGATGATGACACAAAGAAAACTAATGACACTAAAGAACAGCTAACAATTAAATGACACATTTGAATATTATGCATGCCAGTCAACAAAGTCTAATGGAAAAATAGGTCTCAACAGAGAAACCTGAAATGAGATTACAGGCTGGGCTGTTAGAAGGTAATGTCACAGCTGTACTAATAAGGTGCTTAACTTAGCGCCACATGTTAATGATCAGAAAATAAATACTTTATAATGCAGTAAAGCACAGATTCAGTGCATCAAGAACTGGATCAACAGTTCAAAGTAGTTATTGGTGAGATAATCATCTTTGGCAATTGATGTTTCCTTTAGGGCTTCCTGGTTTCCTAAATGGCCTGGAAAGTAAATATAAAATCAGTGCTCATCAAACCTGAAGTGATGTGGCACTGTCAGCGTGATAAACAGTGATGTGAATAAGGCAGCCAGCAAGAACTGTGTGAAAAGGTATCTCCTGAAAAGTAGGAATATTGTAAAGGATATAAAAGTGCTAACTCTTAGGCAATGTAAAGAATGTGAGAGTTAAAACCTAGCAAGTATCTCAATATCTGCAGCAAAAAAGCTGAGGTAATCCCTGGGTATGAAATAAGGAAGTAATGAAGAACTTATTTTATCTCAGTGTAGAGCACGGATAAAACTGACACTGGAGTTTGACATGCAGTTTAAAAATAGGGCAGAGACCAGGAAAGGGCTTGCTTCGGTCAGGTCATCAGTGCTGTAGCAGGGACAGGCACAAGGAAAGTGAATTCAAAGCCAGAAACATTCAGATTCACATTGAAGCACAAGTTTTAAACCCAGGACAAATTATTCCTCATCTTCTAGCTGCTTTGTGTGAGGGTTAATGGGGAGCCGCATGGCATGAATTTGGCAAAATACAGATTGTACTTGAGGCAGTCACCAGGCCTCGTTCACAGGAGATTGACCATCTCCGCCAGCTCTGAAACATAATAATAATTTTAAAATAGTTTAATTTATTTTTTCAATATTGTATTAAACATATTTATTGCTGAAAAAAGACAGAATTATTAATGGACCCAATGAGTATCGCATCCTAGTAAAATGTAGTGCATCCATCTAGGACTTCTAAAATTTGGAGGAAAACTTGCATTCTAAACATCTACTTCATGGGAATGAGTGGAACAATTCTAGCCCTACATTGTGTGGTTAAATTGAAGCAGTTTATCCTAAGGTGGGAAAAAATGATAACCCATTTTTAACATCAGTGAGTTCCTGCCATTGATATAAAATTTATCATAGAATCACAGAATGGCCTAGGCTGGAAGGGACCTTAGAGATCATCTAGTCCAACCTCCCTGTCATGGGCAGGGACGCCTCTCAACTAGATCAGGCTACTCAAGGCTCCGTCCAACTTGGCCTTGGACACCTCCAGGGAGGGGGCAGCCACAACATCTCTGGGCAATTTATTCCAAAGTCTTGCCACCCTCATACTGAAGAATTTCTTCTTAAGGTCCAATCTAAATCTATTCTCCTTCAACTTAAACCCATTTCCCCTTGTCCTATCAGTGGACACTCTTGTAAAAAGTCCTTCCCCAGCCTTCCTGTAGGTTCCCCTCCGGTTTTGGAAGACAATATTGTTGTACTCTTAAAATATATTAATTTTACAGCTTTTTTCCTTTGCAAAAAGTTCCTTAAAATGCTTTGCAGTACAGATAGTGGCAGTGAGCAAGTAAACAAATAAACAACAGCTCTTACACGCTCAATTATCACACCTGTTCAGTCCTGCATTTTAAAATATTATATAAAGGGCAAGTGACTGGACACCAGGATTATCATGTAAACTCTAAAGGCAAGTGCTTTTGTTTCTGTGACTGAACAAATAAAATAAAAATAGCCAGCCTGTGCCTCCCTCTCATCATTGCTTCACATAGAAACTTCTAATTTAAAGCCATTTCTTCTTTTAGTCAAATAGGCACAATGGGAAAAAGAGAATATCAAGGGTAACTGCATATTACTATCAGAAGAACACCCCTCATAAAAGTAATCATCATCTTACTGCTTTGACCAGTGAAATAATTTCTTTTAAAATGCCAACCATTCTCTGGTTGGAAGTGGAGAGCTGTGGTGATAGAAATATTGGTCTTGGGTTTTGTCTAGAAAAACACTTAATTATGATTCCTGCCCCCCAAGGCTGCAGCAGCAGATGCTGCAGGGAAGTGTGAGGGTCTGGAGGGGGTAAACCCCCCACCTCAGCTCTGCAGGAGAGAAGAAAGCTCCTGTGCTGTCTGAGGAGATGCTGAACATGAGCGGTCCCACTGGGATTACATTTTTGAGAACCAGATTGTAATGAGTGGCAGCAGGGATGTGTTTTGGACCAAAAATCCCCCACCTGTCCATGAGTGAGAGCACTACACCGAGTTGTTCTCAGCAGAGGAGGGTGCCTGCCAGCGCTGTGTTAGGCAGCTTCTAGAGAGTAAGCACAGTGGTATATGTACACTGTGTGCATGTATATGTGGAGATATATATGTAATTTTCTATTCTATGTTGTGTATGTCAAAACTGAGATTAAGGGTAAAATCAAACTCATTAGAGTCAGTTTATGTAAAACATTCATTATACGTACTTCAGAAATAGCAGCTATTAAGACCATAAATAGCAGTTCTCCTGTGAACTACATTTGTTTTAAAATGAATGGATCTGTGGTTAGGGATTCTCTGAAGTATTTTGGTAGTTTTGTTTTTCCCTTGTGGAGACCCTGATGGCTACAAAACATATTGCTCTGTTTACTTAAGTAAAAAAAACCACAACCCCAAAACAAACCATCACAGATTTATTAACAGATTTCTAGGAAACAAAGGGTTTTGCCAACTAGAACAGCCAAGATCCAGCAAAAAAAACCCCAAAACCCTCTGGGGGAAATCCAGTTTTCCACATCCTCTTCTACAGGAGCTCTGATTCAAAATACCATTACGTCATTGGTTAATCCACCTTTTCCATTACAGGGGTGGGAGTTTGTTAGGGTTTACTAGACGGTAGTTACTACAAGTAAATCCACGAAGAATCGAGGGAAGGTGTGTGTGTGTTTATAACGGTGGTTACTGATTGTGCATTATCCAAAAGGGCTTTTTCTTCACTGTCAGGGTCTATTTCCAGCAATGAAAGAAGCCAGTGCTCAGGCAGGAGGAGGCGGGGTGAGTGAGCCAGCTTTTCTGCTCCCCAACCCACCATGCACATTGGGAGTCCCTTTTGCTGTTTTTCCAGTTGAGGGGATGGGGGGGTGAAACAGAAAGAACACAGACACCAACAGAGAAGTAGGCTCATTTTACTCTCTATTACAAAATATTACAAGAAATAAGGCAATGCACTTAAAGCAATAATCACGTTATAGTCTAGTTTTAAGCAGCAAGGAGAATAAGCAGGGTAATGCACCTAATCATTACTACCTAAGATTAGCAGTAGTGACTAAGAAAGATAGACAACCAATTGTCCTAATACTTTACCATCATGCAGTTCAGCAGACTCTGAGGAGCCCGTGATGCAGTGAGGATTTGGAGCACCTGTCCCAGGAACTGGGAAGTCCTACACAGTGCGTCCACTCATAGCTGAGGTCTTCAAAGTTGCTGCAAGAGGGTCCAGCTTTTATACTATTGAGTGAAAAAACTTACATAACTTCAAATGCGGGAACATCTGGTTTCACCCTCCCTGTTGGATTCCACCCAAAGCTTGGCCAAGGCTAAAGGAGGAATGCAAAGGAGTTTCTCTGTCTGGGTTGGTCCAAGGGAGTTTCTTATCTATCTGGGCTTTAATCATGCATTTCTCAACAAGGCCAGGCATCTGGCCTCACGGCTTTGTAACATGCCTCTAAATAAACAGCGTTCTGTTGGTTACCACTACACAGTAAGCGTTACAGCAAAGCTTTTATGGATTAGCATCAGAATAAGTGTGTATATATATATATATTCATGCCAAAATAGATTTGTAATACATTAATATATGATTAATACTATGCATGATTAATACTATATTTCTTAGATATATTATTGAGTTGTGAAGTTCATCTATAGGTCAACTTTAGTTCAGGGCCTACTGTTCAGGCCCCAGCACTTCATTTGTTCAGTTCAGGAAGTATTGCAGACAGGGAAGAGGTTTGTTTGCTGCAAGACAGAGAGACGTGGAGCTTCTGTTAATAACTTTGAGCTATATGCTGCTTCCTCAGAATGAAAGTTCCTATCGACATCATGTTCAAATCCTGCATTTTCTCACAGAGCAGCCTTTGCTGACTGAACAAGAACTAGCTGCTTAATAGCTTCACTTGGCAAGGCACAGAAAACATGGCTAGCATGATTAATACTAATAAAACTTTATTTTATTCAGGCTGGTTTCAACTTGTTCATTCATTTAAAACATGCATGTTGGTGCATACAAAAGCTTAAGAGAGCCTTTAACGACTAACAATGCCTGATTTTGGTTTTGTGCTGGCTGTTCTTTACCTTCTTGTCTCATGTAACAGCAAAGTTTAGTTTAAATGGTGGCACTTTCTCATCTGCCTCATTCTTACCACATGAGGACAACTGCAAGGGGAATGCTGCACTGTGTGCAGGTCAGCTCCTAATTGTCCAGGCCAAATCTCTTCAGGTTGATTTTTCCTCTGAGACATCTAGCACTGGCCAGTTTGCAGGAAGGATGCTGAGACTTCTGCTCTGATTTGATGGTACATTTGAAGGTTCCTGGAAAAGCAGATGTCTCTACATGTGTTGAGCAAAGGAACGAACGATACAGGGTCCAGGAACAGAGAGAAGGAAGACAGTACTTTAATATGGCTGGGATAGGGGAATTACAGGCAATAAGCTTGTGCCTTGTAGCTTGAAGGTCAGTTTTGGTGGTTCCCTACTTCACTTTTGTACAGGACAGATGTTGCTACTGTTGAAGGAAGAGCTGGGAGGAATTGGAGAATGATTCTATCTTAATTGAGGCATTCTGGAAAAAGGTCTTAAGTTATAGGTGATGATAAGTTTCCCACTTCTCTTTCCATTGAGCTGTAAATTTTCCAAGGAAGTGTGAGCAATGTCTTCGACTCTAGTTTTTCTCCACGGTCTGTTAACATCATAAAGGAAGATGGGAAGGAAATAATCTATCAGTATAAACAGCTTGTTTGAAAGATGGAGGCTGAAACTACATGTGTTTCTGAATGGATGTTCCATGGGGAAATACAAACCAATTGTTTATGTACTTCAACACAATAACAATGTCTCTCTAATCCTACAAGTATGCATTAATATCACTAACTCTCCGCAGCTTCCCATGCATTGTTCTGTGCACCACAGTTTTCTCTGACCACAGGTGGAAGAGACCTTCCCATCTTTAAGGCAGCATCATCTGCACCTACCGTGTGAGAGCTTTGGGGAGCAGCACCGCAGAGGAGGTGCTGCCGGTGGAGGTGATGGGTCTCATCAGATCAGGAATGGGAGCTGTAAAATATTTGGTTCACAAAACTGGAAGATTTGTAATTTTGGCACAGCAACAAAGGCAAAAAATAGGTTCATGGAAATTACCTTTATTTTGTAAAAGTGAAGTTAACTAGTCTCTAAAGATTAATATTGAAAAGAGGCAACTGATTCTTAGATTTCATTAAACATTCCCTGGGTGTTTGTCATCTTTGATCTATGCTTCCGTACAAAGTACAGTGTCCTGGTTTGAGTTAAACAGAACCAATTCTGTTCAGTGATTTTTACTTCCCAGTTTAGTCTCTCCTAAAAGGCTGCATGTTCTGAAATTAGCAGCATGTTTCTGCAGACAGTGTGTGCTACTGGCAGTGATAACACTTCATGTTTGCGGTTACTGCCTGGGACTGGGATGCAGAAAGGCTCTTGCTGATACTTATTCCTACAGTGACCAAGGCCACGGCTGGCTCTTGTGTGCCACGCTGGGGGTACCGGGTAGTGAGAGGGGTCACAAGGAAGTAAAAGGTTGCACCTCTGGTGATTAACAGGACAAGTTACCAACAAGAGTACTCCATTCCATACATGTCATATTCAGTATAAAACTGAGGGATCACAGGGATTTAGGCCTCTTTTTCTTCTGCAGTTGCCAGCGTCCAAGGAGGACTCCATCTGATCTTCTGCCTTTGATCCTGATCCTGAGTTCCTTAATCCAGTTCCCATGTCCTGTTCCCCTCTGCCACCGAGGCTTCTTCCCTGGTGTCACCTGCTCTGCAGCATCAGTGGTGATTGCTATCGCGGGGACAGTTGGGTTCAATATTGGATATATATAAATTTGAATATACTTTACTATTTTTATTATTCCCTTATTATTTCTATTATTGTTTCATTTAAGCTGTTTTAATTTTCTTTTTCCAATCCATAAGTCTCTCTGCCTCATTCCATTTTCCTTCCGATTTGGGGAGGGAGAAGGGTTAGAGAGTGTTTGTCAGCGTTTAGTGTCTGGCCCAGCCCTAACCCTCCAGGTACAGGAACTTCACCAGCAGATAAAATGAGAAGATGTCGCTGAAGCATGGTGAAAGCAAGCTATAGCACAACCTCCAGTGCAGAAAAGTTGAGGAGAAAGAAATGAACAACACTAAATTTTTAACTCACCAGAACACTTACGGATTTAATTCACTTACTACAGATTGTAGCAACCCAGCACGCAAGTTGCCTAGAAGATAGTGCCAATCTCTGTTCTTTTCACTAAATTCCATAGAATCATTCACTGCAAGAACCCATATATGCCATCAGTATCAGACACGTCTCTACAAATAGCAGAATGAATTCTGCATTGAGGAATGAGGCTATCAAGGAACCATCCAAAATCTCTTGATTTTGCATCCTGTTTACCTAGGTCCTCACATCAATACAGCCAAATTGTCCCAGGTTACACCAGTCTGCCAGGTTACACCTTCTGCTACTCCCTCTGTGTAAATTATACAAGAGGGTTCTTGATTACAGGAAGCTATTCCACATAAGAGAATGCAGTGCTTGTCTGTGCAAATATGGGTGTATTCAGACAACCAGCTTTGGGCTTCTGCTTTCAGTTACTGCAGGACCTGAGACAAAACCTGTTTGTGGTTAACTAAAAGAGTTCAGGTAGTTCACAGAAGCAAACTAAACTTCTTGAGGATCAGGAAGGTTGGAGCACTTCCCTCCCCCTCTTCCCATTGAATACTTTGGTACTGCAGAACCAGAAGGCTGTAAGAAGGGCAGGGCAAGTTCTCCCCCTGGTGCTGCCAGTTCACCCTGGCAAGAGAAGTCAACCCAACCTACTGTCCCAGACCTACCCCAAGAGCTGCTGTAAGACACTCAGACAGTCTCCTCAACAAGCAGAATTAAATGGCAAATCCCTCAGGAAACAGAGCACACAGACCTGTAGCAATAATGGAAATATGGCAGAGATTCTTCCAGTGGCGTTAATGCAAGATTAATACTGTAGTAGAGCTCCTCTGAGGCAAACCACTTTGGAAATTGCACTGTATTTAGTAATTCCATGTTTTTATTAGGAAATAACTTCTGCTTACCATCAAAGGCCTGCAAATTGTTTAGGGTCTGAACACTTTTAGCAGCTTAGGTATTTTTGTGTCCAAATAAATTTAAAATGTATTAAAGTTAGCAGGTGAAGAAACTATGTATATCTGATGGCAATTTCAAGGCAAATAAATGCTTCCTTTGATAGTAAGCTGTGCTTCTGTCGACAGGCACTAGCTGATAATTCTGTTCTTTGTAAAAGAGAAATATTTTGCTTTTTTTTTTCCATGCAAAGCAGAGGACAGAATGAGCTAAGGCAGCAGAACAGAGTACATTTGCATACCTGTGTGAAAATAACAAGCTGATTGAAAACCAGTGCAAGATTTGTGAAATGTTAAGGATAGGTCTTAGATTGCTGCTTGTCATTAAATTTACTTTGCTCTAGCCTAGTGATGTAATACCACATGGTGGAAGCGACTGAACACAGTTAAGCCGTTCCACAGAGCTCTCCCAACCACTAGGCAAATCTCAGTTCTTCAGGAAGCGACACTAGAGACAAAAATTTCTTGCCAAAGTAGGAAGAATGTGAACGTGAAAGGCACCTTTTGGTGTCTGGGGCTGCCAATATTATATGCGGGATATAAAATTGAAATATTGACCACCTTCATTGTTTAATTAATTTATGAGACATTTCATAAGACTGTATAATTTTCACTTTATTCGTCCATCGTGTGATTAGTGTGTGGTTAAATGGCTGTTATGCATCAGTAACCCTCACCAGCGTCGACGAGAATATTGTCACTCACAAACCAGGCACACCATTTTGAGAGTCACTGGTTGTTCAGGTACATTTCTAGGCGGTCAGTTCACAAAGCTCACAGGCCATTAAACCAAAACATGTTGTTGCTATCATCTAGTCTTGCCTCCTGTTGACGTCTTCTCTGACTAATTCTCATATGAATTACAGCTTATCTTTTAGACAAATATCCAATCATAGTTTCAGCTTTATGTCTGTATAATTATAGTCACTCCCTAAACGCCCATTTCACCTGGAGAACTTTCAGTTTGTTTTCAGCCAGGATTACTTCAGTACTATAAAATTTAAAGTTTTACTATCCCCACTTTCTTGGTGCTGCAATTTTAAATAACCAATCCACATTAATTTCTTTAAAGCTTTTGAAGACTACTGAAATGCTTTTTCTGAGCCTGAAAATAAATGCCAAGGTAGGGAGGATCTGAACTGATCTCCCTAGTGGAGAGTGATAGGACAAGAAGAAATGGATTTAAATTGCGCCAGGGGAGGTTCAGGTTAGATGTTAGGAAGAATTTCATTACTGAAAGGGTTGTCAGCCATTGGAACAGGCTGTCCAGGGAGGTCGTTGAGTCACCGTCCCTGGAGGTGTTTAAGAGATGGGTGAATGTTGTGTTGGAAGGAACCGTTTAGTAGGTTGGTAGGGCTGGGACAAAGGTTGGACTGGATGATCTTCAAGGTCTCTTCCAGCTGAAACTATTCTATGATTCTGTTCTATGATTGGCAGTAATATTACAATCATTCTGAATTGGTTCATAGAATCACAGAATGTTAGGGGTTGGAAGGGACCTCAAAAGATCATCTAGTCCAGCCCCCCCACCAGAGCAGGATCACCTACAGTAGGTCACACAGGAATGTGTACAGGCGAGTTTTGAATGTCTCCAAAGAAGGAGACTCCAAAATCTCCTTGGGCAGCCTGTTCCAGTGCTCTATCACCTCACAGTGAAAAAGTTTTTCCTAATATTTTTGTGGAACCTCCTATGTTCCAGCTTGTACCCATTGCCCCTTGTTCTGTCATTGGACGTTGCTGAAAAGAGCCTGGCACCGTCCTCCTGACACTCGTCTTTGATGTATTTATAAACATTTATGAGATCATCCCTCAGCCTCCTCTTCTCCAAACTAAAGAGACCCAGCTCCTTCAGCCTTTCCTCATAAGGGAGATGTTCCACTCCATCATCTTTTTGGCTCTGTGCTGGACTCTCTCAAGCAGTTCCCTGTCTCTCCGGAGCTAAGGGGCCCAGAACTGGACACAATATTCCAGATGTGGCCTCACCAGGGCAGAGTAGAGGGGCAGGAGGACCTCTCTTGACCTACTAGCTACTCCCCTTCTAATACACCCCAGGATGCCATTGGCCTTCTTGGCCACAAGAGCACATTGCTGGCTCATCGTCATCCTGCTGTCCACCAGAACCCCCAGGACCCTTTCCCCTGCACTTCTCTCCAGCAGATCTGTCCCCAACTCGTACTGGCACATGGGGTTATTCTTTCCCAGG
>NW_009720126.1:8822-9140 GCF_000703405.1 Apaloderma vittatum | reverse complement strand
CTTCGCCTGTGTGTGGTTCTTACCAATTAAACAGTCTTTATCTCAGCCCACAAGTTTTTTCATTTTTACAGCATAACTAATGTTTTTACTGGAGAGGGCACAGAGTTGGGTGCCCAGCTGGGAAAGGGCTCAGAACACAAGTCTGGTGAGGAAAGGCTGAGGGATCTGGGGCTGTTTAGGCTGGAGAAGAGGAGATTGAGGGGAGACCTCATCGCTCTCTACAACTACCTGAAGGGAGGGTGCAGCGAGACAGGGGTTGGTCTGTTCTCCCCAGTGGAGAGTGACAGGACGAGGGGAAATGGATTTAAATTGCACCAG
>NW_009720126.1:0-8778 GCF_000703405.1 Apaloderma vittatum | reverse complement strand
TGTCAGCCATTGGCACAGGCTGCCCAGGGAGGGGCTTGAGTCACCGTCCCTGGAGGGGTTGAAGAGACGGGTGGGTGTTGCCTTGGGGGACAGAGTTTAGTGGGTTGATAGGGCTGGGACAAAGGCTGGGCTCGATGATCTTCTAGGTCTCTTCCAGCTGAAACTATTCTATGATTCTATGATTTTACTCTTCTGATTCTCTCCCCTGTCCTGCCACAGGAGGAGCGAGCAACTGTGTAGGGCTTTCCCGCCAGCTGGGGTTAAACCACAACACAGTGACAAGCAGTTCTTAGTTTATCACTCAAAACTTCATCAAAGCAGTTCTCAAAGGGAAACTGATCAGCAGGGTTTTAATCAACGTGACAGGTATTCTAAATGCCAGAAAAAAATACAGACTTCATATACTTGGTAGGGTCAATAAGAGGCTACGATCACTGGACTAACTTGGAGAAAATCGGAAAAGTTAGAACAGTAAATGCCAGAGTGGGAAAGCATGTTATTGATTCTACCCACATCCAGAGTTAAAAAAAAAGGACTAAGATCATACGATTGACAGAAACTACTCCTCTGACAGCATGAATAATCGGATCCTCTGCTTCATTCTGTCATAATGCTTTGGCTAGGCACTGCTTCCAAACCTGTGTGTGTGATCATGTCTACTGCTTCAGCTCTAAAGATTACAGATATACACAACAATTGTCTAGGAGCAGAGGGTACATGAAATAAGCTAACACAGTTCAACAGTCCAAGTCTGAAATAACACCAAAGTAGAAATTGCTATTCCCAAGTTTGGGAAAGCAGTTTTACCACCCCTCGGACAAAGCAACAGCCTGAGCTTCAGAGCTCTTGGTACCTACGTGGCTGGAGGAACCTGACCCACATGCCCTTCTCCAGGATTCATGCCTCCAGCCTTCCAAATTCCTCCCAAGTCACAGAAACACCTCTTCATTAGCAGCACCACTTCTTGAGCAAACTTATCGCTGACCAGGACTAGTTAATCACCTCTTGGAGAAAAGCATCACCAACAAAATAACACAAACGTCAACAGGAGACATGACAGAAGTCAGCTCATGTATCAGTTGTTCATATGTGAGCAACAATTCTTTACACACTAGTGTCTGCCTTTGCATTCTGCTTAAGTCCTTTGAGGATTACATTCTCCTGTGTGTCTCTTCAGGCACTTAGGTACTTATAAACCTAAATGCCTACTCCGGGAAGAGTCAAGTTGGAAAATCAGTGATTTTGAGTGTGTGTTTTACTTCGACTAAAATTAGAAACTATAAATGCATGGTTGGCTTTTGTTTTGTTTCGTGTTTCCCCACAAGTGCCATTGAACAAAAATAAGACTAGACTGTTCATTTGCTGACTTGCTAGATGTTTCTTACTGTTTTGGTCTCTTTGCAGCATGTTGTTCTTCACTTTGGAAAAAGCACGTGGCAAATTCTGCAAATTCCGTCCAAAATAGCACACAAAGCACAGCTGCCATCCCAAGACATCTCCAACAAAACTGAGGCAGGAGGCCAACTCTCGCTTTTAGCAGAGGCAGACCATGGGCAACTCAGCTGAGGCCCTGAGGGCTTCTGTGTGCCAGTCAGACTAGATCAGATGCAGCAAAGGAGTAAAGGAATGTAAAAGACAACTTAAACTCAAAATACCTTTCCAAAGCTCTCCACGGATCTGCTGGAACACAAAGACAGGGGGAGGAAGAGTGGAATCAAGGCACAATTTGATACAAAGAACAAAAGCTCAAAGCAGATTGTGGTCTTCTTGCTCAAAAGCCTAAACTTCAATTGATAAAGGAAATAAGAAAAAAAAAAAAAATCCCAAGTGCTGAAGGCATTCCCCAATAGCACGTTTATAGGAATTATGGCAACTATAAACCTGACACAGATTTATTACCGTGCCATTAGAGCTACATTGCTGAGGAAAATCACATGTGGACTCCAGGTCACGCAGCAGATGCTTCTGTGGGGAGGCAGAACTCTTAAAAATGCCCCGCGCAGAAAGATATCGAGGGTCCCGCAGAGCCCGGGAGCACAGCTCGGGGAGCTCCCAGGAACTGGCTGCGTTGGTGCTCACGGAGGCAGTTCCAGGAGCTTTGGCTGGGTGAGCAACACAGCCTGGCTCTCTGCTCTTGGGTAAGTCTGGGGAAACACAAATGCTAAGCGTTACGTTGTTCACTAGCTCAGAGAGCCGCCTGCTTTGGAAAGAAATCCCTGAACTTCTGCCTGGGGAAGAAAATCACAAATGTTTTTTCCAGCCTTTCATACTGCCTTATCATTAATGGCACAAGTACAAACAGAGTATGAATCTGCTTTCTTTTTCAAACAGAGCTGTAACCTTCTTTTTTTACCTTGCTCCCACTGTCATCATACAAACAATAAAATACTAAAACCAACGATGCTGCTCTGACCTTTTTTCTTCTCTCCCTAAAGCGGAGCTAGGAGTGCCTTAAACTTTCTGAAGATTTTTTTTTTTTTTTTTTTTTTTACACTTGCACTGGCCTCCTCCCCTCACATAGCCACGTATTGTCATTAGTAAGCACTTTATCACAAAATAATTGGCTTTTACAGGTCTCTGAAAATGAAACAGCTGTAAGAGGTAAACCGATTATGATAATTCCAGTATTAATGAAGTCTGGAAGAAGTTTCAATTGCTTATGGAAGAAACAGGCTTGGTCACTTTGAAACCGAATTTCATCCTATTTGCTGTTCAGCCTTTCTATTTGTGAAAAAAATAATTTCTAAGCAGTACTACCCATGTGTTGCAGACCATACGTAGCATCCATTAGTACATCACTTCAACCCCCCTCTCCAGCCACAGTAAAGATTACCAGTAAAGATTTTGGCTGCTTCATTAGAGTATTTCAGGAAGAATATTCCATTCCTGCAAGGACACCATTTCAGTTCTTTAAACACAGCCATAGAGAACAGCAAACAACTAATGCAGCGTAACTCATGTTTTTACAACCTCCCCTTGCTAATATTTTGCTGCATACCTGTATCATTTCTGCACTTGGAGCGCAGCCTCTCCAGTCCCAACAATGCACCCTTACCCAGCCTGAATGAGCACGAAAATTACAGATTCTGAAATGCATTACCTTCTGTAGCCTTTTTTAAGAGCTACTGAATAATAAAATCCAATTCTCAGTTATAGTAACACCCGCTTCCAATTGCTCAACAAGGCCAGATGAAGTATGTTGTCTCTGAGGAACCTTTCACAGCTGAAGACTGGGCAAGCTCTGCGAGCAGACACCTGAAATGATCAGTTCCTCAGGAGAGCTGCACAAAAAACCACAGCAGCCCAGGGGAAACTGCCAGGAGAGATCTTCAAAGCATAAAATTATATTTATCAATATCTCAAGGTGTCATTCTCTGTCTCACCGAGTCTTTGAAAGTGAGGCCCAGTTGCAGGGCCCAGGACCCTGAAGTCAAATGAAAAAGTTTCTAAATTCTAGGAGGATGCTTATCTGTACAATGAGCTACATTTAAAAAATACATATATGCACACATGTATATATAGATGTAGATACATATAGATATACATATGTATATAAGCATTTAAAATATATTTTATTTAGTCTCAAAAGGAGACAGCTGAGAGAGGATTTATTAACGTAGAGAAATATCTGAGGGGTGGGGGTCAAGGAGAAGGGGACAATCTCTGCTCAGTGGTGCCCAGCAATAGGACAAGGAATAATGGGTTTGAGTTAGAACGTGGGAAGTTCCACCTCAACATGAGAAGAAACTTGCTGGCTGTGCGGGTGCCGGAGCCCTGGCCCAGGCTGCCCAGAGAGGGTGTGGAGTCTCCTGCTCTGGAGACTTTCCAACCCGCCTGGACGCATTCCTGTGGGACCTGCCCTGGGTGACCCTGCTCTGGCAGGGGGTGGCACTGGGTGAGCTCCAGAGGTCCCTTCCAACCTCCAGTATTCTGTGATTCTATGATTCTATTTCAGATAGGAAGAAACACGGGTTCTACATCTCTTCACAGACACAGTTCCATCAACTTTTCTTCCTCACTAAACCAAAAACAAAAAAAAACAAGCCATGGTACTTACACAGCACTTTCTACTTCCTTAACCTGGTTACTTACAATAATTACCCTATCATTACCTCTCTATATTCACCATGTACATGTCAGCTCATAGCACACGTCATATGCCTGCGTGTCACGGCACTCACTGTGAAACTCTTCTCAGAACTAACGGATTTTGCTCTATGAACCAAAATTTGGAATGAGAGTCAGCACATCCAGCAAGTCAGTTTTCACTGTTAAAGGCAGTCAGTCGGTCTGCAATTCCTGATTATTTACAGAGACAGAAATACCATCACAGATTTGAACGTGGAAACACTTATTTGAGCATGAAGAGGGTTTAATCTCCAAAAACCAGAAAAAATAATATGTAAGATCTTTTGAAGATATTATCACATTAACTGAGAATAGGCAGAAGCAATAGGCAGGAGCAAGGAACTTGAACCTTGTAATCTCCAAGAACATGAAAAACATGAACAGTTTATGAAAACCAAAACCGTTCAGCTACTGGAAGAAAAGACAACAGGGATCTGACTTTCACATTATGAGGTATACATTGCTGGCAAGCAAAATACCAGATTTTTTCATGCCTGTCCAGCTTCCACCTTCAATCCACAGAATCACAACGAATGTCCAGCACAGCCATTGAAACCTGTAGGGTTTGGGGCATCCAGTTGCAGCTGCAACTCAGCCAGCCCCCCAATTCACGTGAGTGCTGCAATATATGCATGACGTGGAGGCAACGGCACGTGCAGATCGTGGTGAAACTAGACCATGGGACTCACAAGGCTTTCACCATTACAAATGTTGTAATCTTCTAACCACGCAGCTCCGTGGCTGTTAGCATGTTGTCTTTTTCCCTCTAATAAAACAGGATGACATGCGGCAAACAGTACGGTTTTTCCAACTCCTGAGTACGTCTTCACCACATCTCTCTTGAGAATTTTGCTGCTGCCTGAGGCACACGAGAATAAAATACAAAAGGGCAGAAATACCCAAAGCACAGTCATAAATTCTTCTACTTAAAAAGGTAAAATTAACATTTCCCCAGGAAATAGAAAGCGTATCTTCTTCTAGGAGCCGAAGCTTTAGAAATTCTTAGAACAGTTTACTATATTCCTACAAAATATCCCAAGGCCAGTCTGTCTTTCTAGAGCTTAGGAGCACAGTCCTTCCTGATCAGCTGTGCATCAGCATTCCACTCAGCCCACTTCATCTTCACCAGATCTCATACTTACATAAGGCTGAGTAAATTTGGAGACAGCCTTACTGTGGTGTCGGCTGGCTACCTCAAGCTTTTCACAAATGTAAAGAAGAACGTAGGATCCAAAAGAATTTCACACTGCGAGTCTTCATCCTTCCTCATTCACTGACCGGTGTCGATCATAACGCTAGCTGCCTTCTTGCCATTCCTGAACTTAATTTTCTTTCTAAATGTGGGAAATGAATTGTAAACACTATTTCAGAAGCTCCTCCATTTCCTGCAGGGTGGAGTCTAAGTGTTTCTGTTTCTAATAGGAACACTGACAGAAAACACAGGGGAACACCCCGTCAGCTTCTGGCCCAGCAAACTTTGTTGCATGCATGGTAGCAAGATGTTACCATGTGGTCCTATTGAAAAAAAAATCGAATACTATTCTTGGTGTAACCTTTTATATTTTTTTTCACTATAATACCCATTTTGATGTCTCAAAACTGTTAAATTCATTAATACTGCAAGCTGCAAAATTAATTAATATATATAATTATAAATCATGCTCCTGTAAACACCCAAAATGTGGGGCCATTTGACTGAAATACGATTTAGTCCAGTGAATTCAACATCCTATCCTTTAGCTGTACTCTTCGTCTCAGAAAATTTCCCATCCCAGCCAACAGACATAACTAATATTCAAAAACTGGAATAAACAGCCACAATGAGCAGCAGAGATGTTAATCCTATCACCCGGTCATGGAGAGAACTGCTCAAATCTAGGTTAATCCTTCCAATCCTTAGTCAGAAATGAAAGTCTGTGCAATTGAAAGAGTATGCCAGAATTAGATTTCCTTGTGGTAAGGAGTCGATTAAGCTGAAAATTAAGATCTGAAATAGCTTCAGTTAAAATCAAAGCAGGGCATTTCTCCAGAAAAGTCATATTATAATCCAGAAAAGTCACTGAGACCAAACTCAGAGCCCTCCTTCTCTACAGGAGATAAATCTGGGGTAAATCCCAGACACGCTGATTTTAAGATAGGAGTTTGTCAAATAAATCAATCCATCGATCAAGCGTTTCTCAAAAATTGTCATGACTACTGCTGGACTGGAATGCCAGGAATAAGGCCCAGCTCTGGTTAGGAAGAACACAGAAATAAACACAATCCCTTAAACTGCCGTTTTACGAAGCAGATTCTCACAGACACCCTAGTGGCCGTTTTAACTACTTTATAGTTGTTGCTGTACTCAAAAACATGACATACCCATTAGATATAAAATATTTATCTCCTATCTATTCATCTGTATTGGGCAGGGGATTGTTTTTATTTTTAGCAAGCTGAGAGACTACACATGTCAACATAAAAAAATTTTAAAAATAAAAAAGGGAAGTGATCCCACTCCCCCAGCAGCAATTTTACTTGATGCTTCTTCATCATTTTATTAAAGCCTGCACAAATCACGCTGGATTAAACCTAAAATATAACAAGTACTCTGTATTTACTGCTGCGAGTCTTCAGACTTGTCTACAGACAGTTTACGTCAAGCCTGAAGTTTCTGGTGGTTTTCTTGATAAAGTTACATCTGAGATCACGTCAAGACCCAGAAAGCCCTGAGCCTCCAAAAGCCACGTCCGGGCGCTCGCGTGGCACAGTTATCGTGGGAGGCAAAAACAAAGTGGCAGCTAAAGTTTCAGGTCCAAATATTGAAAGCCTGTAGTAATAGAACAACAGAGGCAAATACTCAGCTGTAGCCACCATGCCAAGACAGCCAGAGGTTTCATGCTGTTGCATAAGCGTTTGTCTGTAACCTTTGTCGCTCCAAAGCTGGGAGCTTTTTCGCAGGCAAGGCTCTTTGAAGTTACTTTGGGAACTCGCTCTTCGCAGATGGAAAAACAAATGATTAAACCAGCTCAACGGGGAGTCAGACTTATTGTACATACTTGATTTAAGCAGCAGCTAAGGGAGGGAGAATGTTGTTGTGGTTTGGTTGGGTTTCTGTTTTGTTTTTTTAATACAACACTAGAATGCTTGTTCAGAAGGAAAACATACCACCGTCTGAGCTGACTCAGACAAGCTGTTTTAATAACAGTTTCTCACTGGGTCAAACATGCAAACGCAACCTTAAAGTGAACTAGTAAAACAGAAATCAAATTAGCAAAATGAAGTTTAAGTAGAATATCAGTTTTAACTTAACAGAACTCGGTAGCACATCAGCAAGATAGAGCACCGGCAGGGCAGCAAGTCTTTGGAAAGAGAGCCCCCAAACACCATTACGGCCCTTACCTTTCCGAAGCATTCCTTTAGCTAGAGGCCGCTCTTCTAAGCAGAAGATGCCCTAAGTTTAACGTGTTGCTTGAACTTCCTGATGATAAGAGGCTATGTCCTGGTGCTTTTTATATACAGGACATACTGAGCCCCGTATTAGACAAAAGGCAAAACCCCTCCCTAGTCCCTTGACACTGCAGCATTCAAATCTTCAGGAAAAACACTAAAGTAGGCACTAAAGGACTAAATATTTAAAGTATTCGCTTACTTTACACTCGCTTCTAGTCCTGCACCTCACAATGAAATCAGTCGTGCTGCAGCCAGGATCCCACCAGCAGGATTTTTGCTTTCATATGGGACTCGTACATGACGCGGATGCTCTTTTCCTACAGAAGTATGCTCCTCGGCATTTAGAAACCCCTTTGCTGACCTGCACAATTGTTTTTCTGCATAAGTTATTGAAAATTGAAAAGTCATGGATGGTGTGCAAAACCTTAGACAGTTAAAAAAAACCACACCACAAAAAACCTCCACAAAAACACCCCCCACCCCAGAACACCAAAACCAGAAAAACAGCGGAAGGCAGAAAATGAGCAAAGTTAATTCTTATTTTGACTGAAGTTTTTGGGCAGTGTCCACTGCAGTTTAACAAACCAATAGGACTTAGAGCAGAATAAGGATTACTGAGCTGGACTGTTATTTTTTTTTTATTGAATTAGAGAGCTCATTGTTTTAAGATCTCTGCCTCATACCATGAAAAAGGTAAATCTGAAAACAGCTCCTCTCAAGCCAGCAGTTCTCATACAAAGAAACACACTTAAAGAGGGAGAAAACTTAAACACACAAAAAAAACACACCTTGGGAAGGCTTTCAAGGATCACTGAAGGTACCTGTGCTGCGGGTGACAGCTGGCTCACATATAAACTTCCCACCTGCTCATTTAAATTTTAATTCAAAGACAATGGTAAGAAATTTGGAACCTGAAAATATTTGCATATAGTGAGAAGCTATTGAGTAACTATTCGGTTTATTTGAAATGTGAAAACTGTGTTATTATGATTTGCACCTGATTAAGTCAGTTATTTAGTGTCTTTTCATTTATTCACTGACCACTGGAAATATGAGAGCGACTCCTATGCTCTAGAATGGTGATGGATAGCAAACAACAACAGGAAAACAACAGAGATCGCAGTTAGAATCCCGTATCTTAGAAAAGGTTAGGAAAATGAAAACTCGTGAAACTACTTCTAAAATTGAGAGATGCCATTCAGAGGGACCTTGACAGGC
>NW_009720125.1:0-37685 GCF_000703405.1 Apaloderma vittatum | reverse complement strand
GCCTCAGGCCCGGCCCGGCCTCAGGGGCTGCGGGGCCGGCACCGCTCGCCCTTCTCCTGGGGAAAACGATCGCTTCGCCCGCGGGGAAATTTCTCTTGGCGCAGGGGAGCTCCTTGGTACCTGCTCACAGCAAGAGCCACCACTCGCCGTGCTCAGCGAGGGTTCAGGGACAGGTGCTCGGTCTCTGCTAAATCACAGTTCCCCGAGACGGGGGATTACTGGAATTGATTTTGTGGAGGTTCCACAAAAATATTAGGAAAAACTTTTTCCCTGTGAGGGTGACGGAGCCCTGGCACAGGCTGCCCAGGGAGGTTGTGGACTCTCCTTCTCTGGAGACTTTCAAAACCCGCCTGGATGTGTTCCTGTGTGGCTGCCCTAGGGGATCCTGCTCTGGCAGGGGGGTTGGATTGGATGATCTTCTGAGGTCCCTTCCAACCCCTGACATTCTGTGATTCTGATTCTGTGATTAATGTTATTTGCGGGTGAGCTATCTACAGCAGCCTACCTCTCGTTTCATGAATTAAAAGCGACACGGTTCAATTCCCAGCCGCGGTCAGTCTGGTTACTGTGTGTATTTTGAAAATACATTGTTTCTCTCAGGACAAACGAAATCCTTGAAACTGCTGTTGGTGTTCCGGGCTCAACGTTTTGTGTCATTTGAAGAATGTAATCAGCCTCGACGGTTGCATTTCTTCCAGAGAGGTTTCTGAATTCAAACCTTCACCTGTACGTACACTAGGATTCTGGACAAAACCACGACCCAGCATAGGAGTGATTTTTCCATCAATGGACACCAAACCCCACACTTCTACTAGTTTGTAGGTATAACCACACTGATTTCATGCAGGTTAATGTGATTTTTTTTATTTTTTTTTCCCCTACAGAGCTGATCAGCCCAGCCTTGGGGGCTGTGGAGGAGAAGCTGTAGTTGTAATGCACAGTAATTCACAAAAAACCCTGCCTGAGCTACAAAGCTTGACTCCTTCCACGCTTTCCTTAGTGGGGAGATTTTAATTTTTTCTTCTTAGTGAAGATTTCCACTTCGTCTTTTTCTGCATGTACTTGCAAATGCATGCTTAAAGACACCCAGCAGATGATTTTCCACTGCACATTGAAAACTCATTGCCTTTTCTTTCTAAGGAAATTTCTTTGTGTAAATATTCATTAGATATCCCCGCTGATGTCCACAAAGCTCTCTTGGGAACACAGTCAATCAAAATGTAACTCCAGTCAGATGGAGCCCCGTCAGGACACAGGGCAGCAGATTGCACGTGTTTCATTAATATGGCTTAGGGTAAGTGTGGCTGGAACTCAACTGCCTGAGAAATGAATGAAATAAAAAGTTGAAGGCGCTGTTCTGCGCGTGAAGAAGGAGCGCTCTGAAATGCTGATCTCAGAATACAAAGTAGCTTTGAAAGGGAGCAGCCTGTGTTGCAGCGCTGTCGCTGGTGCTGTCACTGAAGGGTAAATTTAAGGGCACTTTCCCTGAGGGCTGATTACACTTGACATGTGCCACCACAACCCCACTGTAGGGCAGATGCAGAAATCTTCTGTTGCA
Organism: Apaloderma vittatum; assembly: GCF_000703405.1. Lineage (NCBI taxonomy): Eukaryota > Metazoa > Chordata > Aves > Trogoniformes > Trogonidae > Apaloderma > Apaloderma vittatum. The sequence continues at coordinate 36,127 of NW_009720125.1, read as the reverse complement.
GCTGACTCAGCCTCAGGTGGTGACATCTCTTAATTGCTTCACAAGACTCAACCTAAACAACATCTGTTGTGGATCAGCTATTTCATATTTTTAAGCTGTGAAAGCAAAATAATATTGTCCGGGCTGTATCAATGTGGCTGAGCATCCTACAGGGAGGGAACTTGTTCATCTGCCACTCTGATGACTTCTTCTCCAACACAAGGATTCTGAGTATTTCATTAGTTTTGTAGCAGCAAGCCTTGAGGAAGACCCACGGGCAATTTGGAAGTAGAAGGAAGGCCGAGATCTGATCTGGCAAAGCTTGCTGGTATTGAGTTCATAAAAATTAATCCTGATGATTTCCCAGGTTAGTCTGTGAAATTGTGTGTTACGTTACACAGCCTCTGAATGTGAAAAAGCAACCCAAACAAATCCCAAAGTACTAATGATAATTGTGAAGAATGATTATTTTAGTTTATCCTTGCAAATGTGCTTATGAAAAAAAAGCAGAGAATAAAAACTATAGTCTTGTTCTTACTACTTTGTTTTTCCTGTGCCTCTCTGAATATTACAGACCAATTGCCTGGTTGGCAGCTTTGTATCCACCATGGCTGATTTGGCTTTGCGAATCTAAATATCCATCAGTCTTACTTCTTCCTCTCTATGCCTCGTTTTGAAACCAACTTTTATCTATTCCCTGGATAAGGAACCGGCTAGAAGGTCGCACTCAAAGAGTTGTGGTCAACACCTCGATGTCTACACGGAGACCAGTGACAAGTGGGCTCAGGGCTCTGTTCTGGGTCCAGTGCTGTTCTACATCTTTGTCAGTGACATGGACGACAGCATTGAGCGCACCCTCAGTAAGTTTGCCGACGACACCAAGCTGTGTGGTGCTGTGGACTCACTTGAGGGAAGAGATGCCATCCAGAGGGACCTTGATAGGCTTGAGAAATGGGCCAGTGCAAACTGCATGAGCTTCAACAAGTCAAAATGCAAGGTCCTGCACCTGGGTCAGGCCAATCTCAGGCACAAATACAAACTGGGCACAGAGTGGGTTGAGAGTAGCCCTGAAGAGAAGGATTTAGGGGTGTTGATAGATGAGAGAAGCTCAGCATGACCCGGCAGTGCGCTCATGCAGCCCAGAAGGCCAACCGCATCCTGGGATTTATCAAGAGAAGCGTGGTCAGCAGGTCAAGAGAGATGATTCTCCCCCTTTACTCTGCTCTTGTGAGATCTCACCTCGAATACTGCGTCCAGTTCTGGTGTCCCCACCATAAGAGGGACACGGATCTGTTGGAGCGTGTTCAGAGGAGGCTACAAAGATGATCCAGGGGCTGGAGCACCTCTGCTACGAGGACAGGCTGCGGGAGTTGAGACTGCTCAGCCTGGAGAAGATGCCGGGAGGACCTCATAACTGCCTTCCAATACCTGAAAGGAACCTACAGGAAGGCTGGAGAGAGACTTTTCACAAGAGTGACCACCAACAGGACAAGGGGAAATGGGTTTAAGTTGAAGAAGAATAGGTTTAGATTGGATGTCAAGAAGAAATTCTTCAGTATGAGGGTGGCAAGACTCTGGAATAGATTGCCCAGAGACATTGTGGCTGCCCCCTACCTTGAGGTGTTCAAAGCCAGGTTGGACGAGGCCTTGAGCTACCTGGTCTAGTTAAGGGCCCATGGCAGGGAGGTGGATTAGATGATCTCTAAGGTCCCTTCCAACCTAAGACATTCTATGATTCTGTTTCCTGTAACAAGCTCATATCACAGAATCATAGAATAGTATGTTCTGTTTTAGAAACAGGTGGCAGATAAGTATCAATCCAGGAGACTATATTAGCTTTCACATTCCCTATTAGTTATATTTTTTCATTATTTAGAGAGAAATCGAGACACTATACCTAGATGTGGGACTCTGTCTCTTACACTACTTTACATAAGGACTATCCTTAATGATTCTTCTCAATTTGTATTGATACGAGTGGAATTTTGCCAACTCACTTGCTCTTTTCTAATGTTGTCATGCTAAATCAGTGAATGAAAGGAATATTCTGGAAATACTTTTAAGTGGAATATATGTTCTGGTTGCTGATGTAGTTGCCCTTGCACCAGCATGCACCCTGTGTGAAGTCTGCTGGAGTCTCAGGACGCACACACAACCTCGGTGTAGGACTGAAGTGAATGAATCCCTGCGCCCCACATGCTCAGTCCTGCTGTACTCTTCCTTCTATGCTCTGCAACATGGATTCAAAGATTAAAAAAAACCCCAGAATAACTCCTTGAATAAACTTGCCTTTACTAGAATGGCTTGGGGCCCCTTCCTTTCTTTCGTATCCTTTTCTTTTCATACCTCAGCCTTAACAGACAACACGTTTACAACGTGGATCAAAGGGCTACAGACAGTTCAGATGTTATCTGCTCGCAAGCACATGTCATTTTACTACGACTCGTTAGCAGCCTAGTTCATACCCTCATCTTGATGACTTGGTCTGTGCATCAAAAGACATTTGATAAGCCAGTGATGCGCAGGATTAAGGGCTGGGTCTCGAAGCATGCAGCTGTTAAACCAAGGTTCTGCCACGTCGGCACAGCAGCCAGTGCTCACTCCTAAATTAGCATGGTGGGGTTGAGTTTCACAGCATGTTATTATTCTGCCAATTCCGCTCAGTGAATCAAAACACTCAAAAGGCCCCACTTACACTAGAGGGCACTCTCAGGAATATAAATTGGTTTTGCTGTAGCAAGATGTTGTTCTGCTGGTAGCAATGCACAGGGCTTACAAACGGGCTGCTTTCTCGGCTTTTCTCATGGTTGTTCCTGGCCTTTGCAGTTGTGCACCTCCATTTCTGTTGCACACAGTTCCTCCCTTTTATTTTGCGTCTTACCAGGACATTTTAATCTATACAGAAAAAAGGAAATCAAGGTCTGACACTGATAACTGCCATTCCTGATCTGACATGGTGCCATGGCCTTCTGCTTTCTTTCCCTGCAGGTGACAGTGTTTTTCATTTAATACTTTGTGGTTGTCCTTAGAATTCCTTAAATCTATGTCCAGATGGTGCTATTCCATTACACAATGTGGATTTACTCGCAAGAGGCTGCAGGTACCTCTACCCTTTCATTAGCCCCACACAATACAAAACACTCTGTTCCTCACGTGGCACGGGCTGGGCAAAACCTTCCTTCCTCCACATTGCATCTTTCTCCAGACCCGGGCTCGTTACTTTGTTGTGGAGACAAATCCTTGCTTTGAGACAATTCTGTACATTGTGCCTTGCATGCTCACCTTTATCCACTCCCTAAGGCAGTTGTTTAGCTGGAATAGTTTCGTGTGCATCTGTTCAGCTCAAAAAGACTACGTTAGCATGCACTGGCTAGGAACCTGGCTCCCTGCACTCACCATATCTAACAAATAATTCCCGAGCAGCTGCCCATGAAGCGTGTTTATTTTAAATAAGTGTGGCTGTGTTGTCAGTCCTGGACAGAGCAGATCTCTGTCCAGAAAACAGTAGCTGCAAAGTCAATGCAAGTCTCTGAATGTTGCCAGGAGAACATGGCACAGCTACAGCGCCCATCACTAGAGCTAATGCGGAAATTCTCTTAGCACAGCCTTTTTGGTCGAAATCTGTTTACATTGCGAGGTCTTGGAGGCACTCATTCTCTTTGCTCTCTGCCGAGCAGTTTGCACAAATGGTGTGATAGAAGCAATAATCCAGGGTGCCAATTAATAGAAGGAGACTTTTTTGTGCTGCTGGCATGTTCCCCCTGGATGGAAGTCATCAATATGTTTTGCGTACGGCTCAGACTTCCATCAGTACCAGCTCTAGTACTTTAATTACATAGTCTGGTGCAAATCAATTTCTAATAGACAAAATGTCTTACCTCATTTGTAATGCCTTAACCAGCTAACATCTTTTATTTCTTCCACTTGACCTCTTTTTCATGTATATTAAAACGCATTACAATTTATTGTATGTATGAAAAAATCTTACCTTCTTTTCTTCTGTTGTATCTTTCCTGTCTGCAAGATTTGGAAGATCTCCAGATTGATGGTGAAGATGTTCAGTATTACCTCTGTTTCCAATACTGATTCTTTATCGCTACCTAAATTCTATGAAAGACTACCTATACATACATCACCACTGAAATTGATGCAAACATAAAACTGCAATATTGTCATTGAATAACTGACTGAATAATGGAGAAGAGTAGCCTAACTTCTTTCTAGTTCTTCAAAATTTACAGCCCTCCACTGTTTGTCCCAGACACTAGTTGTCTTTTAGCCACGTTCAGCACCCAGCATGTGAACGTGCTGTTTTATTCCAACTTCAGTTCTTCCAGCAAAGTTGGAGATGCTTCTTTGTCTGGCTCCCTGTTTATTGCAGTACCCAATATAGGCAAGTAGAGATCACTGAAGGTCTATTCTTAGATTTTCTGCAGAACATATATATTTAAAATCAGTGGACCAAATCCTCAGGAAATGAGTTTAATGTCTTGGTTACCTTTTCCAGTAATCTTCTCTAGAAGCTATAGATAGAAACTTAATGCTGTTTCAGAATTGCAAGGCAAACCCTTTGTGAACTTTCTCAGTAAATGCCTTCAAACTATATTTTATCTCACATAGACACGATTATGGTCCCATTGGTAGAGACAAATTGCATTCCTGAATTCTGAAAGAATGGCCTTATGTAATTGCAGGGCAGGAAGAAATGCTTCTAATAGCCTTTCAAGTTGAGAGTGGCATTGTATTATCAGAGAACTGAAAACGTAATACTCTTAAAGGAGGCAGCGAAAAAAAATATACTAATAACCAGAGGGTTAATAGCATCGACTCAGCAGTTTGCAAGACTTCAGCAATGTTTTCAAGGGAAGGCTCACTAAAAACATGGAGGTAAATGCAAAATGGGATAAAATGCAAAATGGACTCAATAAATGATCCCTGAGAAGCCTAGATAATAGCTGATTTTACAGACAAAGGAAGTGCAGTGGTTATAATCTATTTAGACTTCATTAAGCATTTGATACAGTACCATACAGGGAATAATTAGTTAGGGATGAGTATAAAGTGAACAAAGAAATGCATAAGAGGAGATGGAATAGCTGATGTTCAAAAGCTGCATGTATATTAGGAAGCAGCACAGCGCTACAGGAATAAATACACAAAACAGTTGGTGCTCAGGACCCAATATCCACACTGCAGGTGGAGGGTTGCTTCTGACCAGCTCTTGTCTGGTCCCATGGAGCACAGAGGTGGCACTGCTGGAGAGCAATTCTTGCTAGGTTTCATTTGAAAGGAACCCAGTTTCCACGCTGGGTGCACTACTTTGCAGTGGAAACCAACGGGTGGAACAGTGACAACGGTCATTGCAGAGCAGGATGGAGCCACCACAAGGACACAGCCTCAATGGCTGGAACAACTGAAGCAGAAGAAAACTGGAGTGTGACATGCAAAGTTCAAAGCTGATACTGCATTACCACTTTTTGATGCTACAGGATGATAAATAAGCAGTAAAGTCATAACTGTAGTACTGACGTACATGTGACTGTACACTGGGATTGTTACTAGTCTTATCTGTAGCAAGGCAGATTTTTGAGAACGTCACATCATCTCCCCAATTCTTTGCTTCTTCACCCAATTACCCAGGACACAAAATACGCCATTACAATAGATGACAGGGGACATTTAGCATGGATTTGTGGTACTACTCACCAATACGAGTAACGGGAAATGACTTCCCTCCATCTCCCAGCCACTGTCATCCTGGTACAGCCTAGTGGGTCATCTGCTTTAGGATGCAAGTGCTTTGTTGGCTGGTATTCAGCCTGGCATCTTCTGTAAACCTCGGGTCCTTTTTAGCAGAGCTGCTCCTCAGCCAGGTGCTTCCCAGTCTGTACTGAGACATGGTGAACCTGTGCTTCTTCCTGAGCTTCACAAGCTTTCTGTTGCCCAGTCCTAAAGCTTATCAAGGTCTTTGCCATTTGTTGTCAGCCACTCCGGAATTCAGAACTCAAAGTACAGTTTTGCACTATTTTAAGAACTGCAATGGAAGCATAATTCTAAACACACTACGTTTGTAACTGGGAGATCGCTCTTCAAAAGCAAAGAACACCACAAAACACCTTTTATGATAGTGATGCTGTATTTACCAAATTTTTCATTTTGTCAGACTTGCCAAAGGTCAACTCCAGCACCGCTTGCATGGGACCACTCACCTCCGTTTACAGGCCAGCTGGGCTTCCACAAATCTCAGTAACAAACACTGTTTCCACACATTTAAGAATTAGGCCCAGTTAGCATTAAAAGTTTTGTCTCATGTAAGGGAAGGTCAAGATGGGTATTGTCACCTCTGCTTTAAGGGCACATATAGAGCTGACTGCATTCCGCAGTCCTTAAGTAAACATGTCTCTGATGCTTCTGCCCGGGGTATTTTAAGGATTTCAGCAGCCATCTAACCCGCCTGAAGCACTCTGCCGCTTATCAAGCACTGTAAAGGTATCTCCCGAAACCTAACACTGCCGTCTGAGGCACTATTTAGAGGCCTGTAAACTCCGCTGTATGTACTTAACTTCTAGAAGGTAATGCCCGTCAAAGAAAGGGTATATCCTCTCAAGACTGCAAAAAACCTCAAGTATTATTTTTTTCCTGACAAAGACATTTCCTTGCTGGACATTTTTGTAGACAGTGTACTGATTCCAATCACTGAAAAAAGTAGCTGCTGGCTAAGATTTTCTACTTTAAAGGAAGCTATGAAGTGTATGTGCTTACAGATCTTCTTTCCTGTTTATTTTTTTTCTTACAGCCTCACAGGCCTAATGAGCAAATATTCAAGCAGTCTCTACTCTAGAAATGTACCTAATTCCCAGTATGTGTATAATTTCCTGTATGTATATAAGAGATTAAAAGGCAAAATCTTTAAATCCTTATTTAGACTTTAATGACTCAGTCTATAGCTGACATCTACCTGGTTCCTTTGTGATGGACCCATGACTTGGGAAGGAAAGAAGCCAGATTCCTACCTGCCTGAAGCTGCACGATACCACTTCTCACACACCCCAAATCCAATGTAGCACCGTGAAGGCTGAGCAGGCTCCACGCCTCAGGCAGCCTGTTTTTCACTGGCAACACAGACCTAAAAGAGACAAAACCAGCACTAAACCAATTCACTTAAATTAGTAAACAATAAATCCACAGGCTACTCCTCTGATAGAGCACCTGTAACACAAACCTGTATCATATCTTCTAAATCTGAGATGGTCGGATCTGGATTTTCTGTCTTGCCTTGTTATAAGGGTGATGTCAGCGCATCCTTTTTTGCAAACATCCAGCACTTGAAACTGCCTCTCTGATGGATACCAAATGTTACTGTAAAGGAAGCTGGACCCATGTAAAGTGTTACTAGAAGAGGGTAAGGGCAGGAAAGTCATAAATTAATCTTAACTCTCCAAAGGCAAGACGGTCCCATTATTCCCATTTTTCCCAGGCTATCTTCTTTCCTCCTTCCCAATCATAAGGCTCAGCCCTCCAGATGGCAAACAACAGATAGACCAGTAAAAAACCAGAGGGTTTTCCCAGTGGGTAATTTCAGCAAAGAGAGACCATCTATGTGAATTCATTCCAGGCTCCTTCTAAAACAGATGAGAAAAGGAGTCATTTCTATAAAGGCTTTTGAAAGCCCCAACTACTAATCTGAAGCTCACAAACATTTTAGAGGTGATAATTATTTATCTGAGCCAGTATCTATCTTTCCTTTCTAGCACTCTGCTGTCGATAAAGAGCTAAACAGAGTTCCTGTCAGTTGTTCTGAGCTAGCTGTTATGGCCAGAACATCTCTGAAACAATTGGAAATGTTTTTTTTTTCCTTCATAAAACAATTGTTGACTGAGATAACTTAGGATGTCTAACCATGAATCCCCAGTGGTAGAGGATCAGTTTGTAAACTGAAAGCATGACCAAGTTTCTAGAACATGTGAAAAAAGGCCAAACACTGAGAATCTGTAGACTCAAACAAAATATTCATTCATTCGGTAACACTGACAGTTATTTTTTTAAATCCATGAAATACTGAACCAGGTTTTTGTATGAAGCGTGTTGTGTTAAACAAAGAAAGAGAAACAGAGATCAAGCACTGTTACTTTAAATCAGGTTTAATATGTCTTTCAGGACAAAACAAACAGGTGTGGATCCAAAATTAATCTGGTAAAAACTCTGCCTAAGGTGTAAGTATAGTTTGCACATTACTATGGAAATGCTTTATTTTCTTTCCTTTTATAAAGTCCATCATGCCAGAAGTGAAAGACCATATGTAGCCAAATTAAAAATTAGGAAAGCTTCAAAATCCTATACTGCATGTGTTAGGAAGCATACACCTGACTGTAAAGGCCATACTGTAAGGGTGTGAGAAAATAAGTCAGGCACATTAATGTGCATGAATGAATCCATAATTGCTACTTTTAAAAAAACTATGAACTTTACCACAAATTACGCCATTTTGTTAGACGTTTACCCTTATTCTTCCATCCAGATATCGAACAGGATGATGCATAAACCAGTTTTAGTCATTATTATTGCACTGGCTGGGGAGAAAGAAGAAAGTAAATTCATCACAGTGATTGTTATTAAAATGAAATTCCAAACAATACAGAATAATGCATATGGGAAACAGCCAAAAGGAAAGCAATTTTGCATAAAAATGTTATTATTAAGCACTGTGTCATTCACTAGATTAAAGAGCTTTTTGATAAAAGCCTGAACTTAATTCACATTTATTTCAGTGACAACACAAAAGAAATTCAATAGGAGTAGAACTTCCATTTAAAAAAAAAAATCCATGCTATGAAATGAAATTATTTTTACAGTAACAGAGTAAGTAATGGCATAATTGCCTATTACATCACGAGCACTGACAATATCACTGGGTTTCTGATGAATCCTTGAATGCAAAGACAGGCACTGTAGATCTAATGGAGACTTAATGGAAAAAGTACTTAATGGAAAACAAAAGACTAGGTGAACCGGAGAAAGTAATCCTGTGAAAATTCAGCTATAAACACTAATTTTTTCAATATGTCACACACTTCATTTAGAGATATCTCTAAATGAGGTTGATTTAATAATCCAGTTATTCAGCACAGCGAGTGGCTTGTTAGTCATTGTGGACTTTGCCTGTAAATCAACCAAAGCTTAAATATAGCGGCAACCTCCTCGCACAAATGCTCTAACGAAGATGAGGCCAAGAAAAGGAATAGGTCTAGATCCTCCAGTAGGCAAATGTCACAAGGCCAAGCCATGTGAAAACAAAACTTAATTACTGTACCTCCAAGCATCTCTGTGCCTAAATTACCTCATACAAATGAGGCATGTTTTGCGGTGCTTGTAATAATTAGCACTTAACAAGCACCTTTCAGAAGTGCTTTGAAAATATTAAGTAAGGTCAGAAATCTTATTGTCCTTTCATCAGAACACCCATATAAATACTACAGGGAGAGCTTCCCCGCCAATGTCACAGCAAGGACTGCAGGGCTGGACTCACAGACCTCCAAAAAACAGTGTAAAAGAGGTGAGAATGTATCCCTAACTGCCATTTTATACACTGCAAAAACAGTAGAAGGGAGTTTAAACAACTTGTCAAAGAGCAACACAGGTACTGTAGCCGAATTAAAGATTCATGACTTTTTTTTTTTAAAGAAATAAAGAGTATTTGCTTGCGGCATAAAGCCACTGTCTTACAAACTGGGCTGCACTGCAGCCAGAGGGGTAAGAATTCTGCCTTTGAAGCAGCAATACATCCATAACCAGTTAAATTTAGTGCTTGCTATGTGCTTGTACTGGTATTTCTGTAATTGCTTGTTCATACGAAGGGGTTTGAGCATTAACTTATTTAATATTGAGATTCAAAAAACATCATTGTTTTTTATCCTTGGAGTTATCTCAGGAACGGGAGACTTTCAGACACTACATAATGCCATCACCAGAGTTGTGATGCCATTTCCACAGCCCCTGGGAATGATACAAAAATACTGTTATAGCTCTCCAAGACATATATAGAAAACGAACATCTACTCAGAAAATTCCACACACAGGGAATAACTCCATTTCTACTGCGTTCTTTTTCCTCTACAGGAGGCAGGCCTTTTGGAGAGCTCTCAAAGTATAGCCATTAAAAATTAGAAGACCCACAAGAAATGCAAGTGTATTCTTGAAGATTCCGGGACCTCTCCATGGCTTCTACATGTCCCAACCCCAGCTGCCACATGTCATCCCCGTCTATAAATAGGCATTACATTTTGCTGAGGAAGGTCAAATCGTGTGAGGGGTGTAAATATTGCAGCAGTCACCATTAAGTCATGCATTGATTTATTCTTGGAAACCTAGGAGCTGTGGAAGTGAGTGCGCCTTACAAAGTCGCAAGCCCCAAGTTCCTCGTTGAAGGACTACAGTAAATCTCTGGAAATGATGATCACTGCATTAGCAGGAGGAAATGTCTCAGGTTCACTGAGAAAACTCAGTGTGCTGTCTCGAGCTCCCCTGTGTTTTGTACCCTGAGGGCTCTCTTCTGCCTTCACTCACTCCTTCCCTCATGCATAAATTTAAGACTGCACACCCAGCAGTCTCCACAGGATTTGTCTGTTCGTACATAGGATATCTGAAAGAATTATCAGCCAGGACAATTTTCTCCAGTTTGGCCCCTCTGCAGATGTTATCTGTTACTAGGATAGGCTCTGCAATAAAAATACTCTAGCTGCTTTCCATTCACCTCAGTGGGCTATTAAAAAATAATTATATAAAAATTATAGATAATTGCTTGCTTTGCTTTGTGTAGACAAAAATACCTACCTAAATTCACTGTATCTTAGAAACTGAAAATCTGTATAATCCAACCAATTTAAGTACACAGTATCTGCCTTATTACTGCCAACCCAGATACATAGACATTTTAACATCTGAAGTTGAAGAACAAATCCAAGCTTCACAATTCTGAAGTTATCCAGTAACTACCGGAAAATGCTTAACACTGGTTTCAGCAAGAAGAAATAACTCTATATGGATGTAAAATACTTTTAAATAGTAGCATGGTTCATTTCCAAAAAAATATTTCTTCCCTATTTTGTTACGAACACTTTGCTAAGAATATTTTTTTATGATGGCCACCAAAGAGATTTTGCATTGAACTTACTGAGAACTTAAAGATAAATAAAATGTTACAATACAGGATATATGTTTTGTTTCTATTCAATTCCGAGAACATCATGTTGATTTTAAACAGCATCTCCATTTAAAGAGGAAGCAGTAAGGAACAGACGAACACTAAATTGTGCTTCTCATCACTGAAGTTCTTCATTTGTTTAAAATAGCTGGATCATCGACTCTCTTGATTTTCCAACTCCGACCCATTTAACTAGGGAGGGAAATAAAAAGACATGTATTAAAACCATTATTGTGAGCAAATATTATAATCAATGAATTGGAATAATTTTCACCGTTCATCAAACTTCACTATAAACTGGCCAAGTTTATAGTGCTAGGAAATTTTACTGTCAAATATCACTTTACTCCTACCACATTACCAGTCTAGAGGTCCTACCTGCTCAAGTATGAACGCATTAATTATACTATGAACATAAAGTGGCCCAGATGGAAGGCCTAACAGAAGTTCAAGCATGTTTATTGCAGGTTTAAACTTTCATTATCTTGCGTCATAGATGTCCAGCTAAATCCCTGCAGAGGAAGCAACAGCTCTACCAGGCTGTGAAGTTTGCTTGATGTGGACCAGGAGGCAGTGCTGCCTTGCACAAATGCTAGAACATTGTTCAATGCAAGGCTGAGATTAAAAACATTATTCAGTGTGAATAGCCACCTCAAATACAATACTATAATTGCACCACTACCATTTTCATTGCCCACAGATACTATAGAATTGACTATATGTCAGTGTCCTTTAGCCATCAAACCCACCAAGGCACCCTGCCTTCACACTGAGAACCACAGAAATAAAGCGAGGGGAGCTTTATTTACATATCCTGTCCCCTACATCTGTGTACATCACCACACATGAGCCATTCACTGAGTTTCAGGCTCTGCTATCAGACACTTCCTAACCCATGAACAATACTGGAATCACCACTGTTCTAACTAGCCCAGACTTCCCAAATGTGACCTGTGAGGTGCTTCATGGAAAACAAAAGCTCACATGCCAACTTCCTAAGTCTGCTACTGTGGAAATTCTCTTCCAAACACCATTCATGTCACACACTCCTAGTTCTTGGCACCTCTAGAGCTCTAGCAATTAGGTTTGAAGAAAACTGAAGATTGATCATGTTAAGATTCTTATTTTTCCCAAAGGGGTAGAACTGGGCTAGACAATCTTGTATCCATTTATGCAGCACATCTCCTTACATGGGTAAGTATGGAAGAGAGAGAGAAAAAAAAATAAAGAGACGGGTATGTTCGAACAGGGAAGCAGTGCAGGAAGTGACAGGAAGAGATTAGGTCATTAGCTTAATTACGCACTGAAGCACGATGTGGAGAGCCCCAAGTTTTCACTGACAGAAGGTGGCAGTCTGCCAGGAACTAGACGTTTACCTGTCCTCTGGTTAAGCTCTTGCCGGCAGCAGCTTGGAGCTCTCTGCACCACTGCAGACCCGCCTGCGGAATCCCCCTTTGTTGCTTCTCATCACGCTGTTTTTTACCGTCGGCAAACATGGAACCTCCATTGCCTCCCACCCAAACCAAGCTGTTCCCCAACTGATGAACAGAGCACTTCTACAGAGATGTTCCTGCCTGCTGTGGCATCCTCACATGTGCATCTACAGAAAGATTTACCTGGCACTCCAACATGATTCTCCACACAGCGGATGTAATTCTGGGCCTTGGGTGGGAGGTCCTCCCATTTCCGTGCACCAGTTGTGTCAGTCTTCCACCCAGGCATCGTTTCATACTCTACTTCCACCTTCTGCAGTATCTCCTGATTAGCTGTGGGAGAACAATTTTTGTCACAGTTGATTTTAGCTGCTCCACCTTAAAAGAACACACCTATAGTTCTGGACCAACAAAGTTTTGCGACAACATTTAAGATGTGATATATATATATGAAAACACCCAGTATTTCTAGTGGTTGCTTCATTCATTCATTCTTAATTTCCACTAATTTTTGTTACTTAGGAAGACGATTTTGATTCAAGAGGATCCAGGAATCCAGTTTTCTCCTCCAGAAAAACCTGTAGGTTGCACTTCATCTTGTCAGAAGACTACAGTATTATTTTTGAGGAAACAAAGAATTTGAAGTTTACAGGTAGTTCCACTTTTTGGTTCAGATTTGCACATAATAGAACAGAAGTCCTCCTGTAGACAAGGCATCACTGTCTTAAACATTTTTATCTTTACAGAACAGGGTTCAAAACTGGAGATGTCTGCAAGCTTTTCCCACTGGAATTCACACTGTGTGCACAGCTAGGACTACTGTCAGGGCTGGGAAACCTGGCTGCTGCCAGTCCCCCAGTGGCTCCAGAATCCCCCATCTCAACAAAACAAACTCCTCATCTTGGCACAGACTGATACAGGTTTATTGAAAACATCACTAATGGAAGTAAATTACATACTATTACATGTCAAAAGCTTTAACATGAATCATATTGAGAGGCAAAATATTTTCATTATCACCATGTTGTTGCTGTTAATTACAGTTATGATAGTAAAGCTAAAAGCAGCTTTACTTTGCCTGTAGCCATCTCATTTTTTTTGCACGGCTTAAGCAATGCTTTTGTTTGCACTTCATAAAAGGCTGTTGCTAATGATACACAGTCACTGATGCGAGTTGCTCACTTTCAGATCCTTGGTGTTGCCAACAAAACAAAACAAGCAAACAAAAACATCTAAGGGGACAAGACATAGAGCCGCTAACACAAGATTTGCTCTGAATTTTTTGTCATCATAGACATGCAAGGTGACTGCGAAATGCTAATATACTGACACAGCAGTTATTACATGGGTATCACAGTTATGCAAATTTCTACAGAACTAGCGAAAAAGAAATCAAGCCTCGTTTTAAAAAGCAAACAGTTTTTCCCAACTGGTATGACTTTAGCAGGCAGGAAAGAGAAAACTGAACATGGATATTTAACAACATACCTGGAAAATATGGAATTCTTTTTCCACCCAATTTGTAAGCAACACCAATTTTAATCTCATCAAGGACATCAAGAATATCCAGTTTTGTTAATGCCAAACTGCACAGAAAAACACTGGTTACACACGATGAATCTCCTCTTTAATACTTTCCTCCTGTTTATTTTTTACTTTCTCTCCACCCTCCCCACCCCTCTAGTTTTGTATTCACAAATCCAGCACAGGCAACCCAGCAAGCAGAAATACACAAATATATTAAACTATGAACCTTGTTAATTGAATTCACACCTCTGAGATGAACACATGACTGAGTTACACGTTTCCAAATGCTTGGCTGCTCACACAGGTGCAGAGTGTTCAGTTCAGCGCATGAAAATGCAAGCTGACTCTGGAAAGCACCACTTACTGGGCTCGGTTTGGGTGTGTACACCAGCATATTGCTTCACACCACTACTGGTGCTTATCTCTTGTTACTCCTACTGATTCACAATTCCAAGGCAGGCTTTTTTCACTAAACTACACTTTCACAAACCTAATCTGGCTATTCAAATCACATACACAGTTCAGTAGGAAGGATGCCAGCCTGACTTTTCAGTGCCTGGGTTGTGCTATTGGGGTTGTCAGCTTCATGAACTTTTTTCACCTTGTGAATGAACACACTGGAACACTAAAACAGAACCTCAAGAAGACGCTGTAGTATTCACTCAGCAAGATAAAACTGCACTTTCATAGAATCATTAAGGTTGGAAAATAACTTTAAGATCATTAAGTCCAACTGTCAAAACTAATCAAAGCTTTAAAACTAGTCAAATACTCCAGAAAGTGTATGCCAGATCTCAGCAAAAATATGAGTAGCTAAGGATTTCGACAGGTATGTATGTAACAGTCCATGTGCGCTCACAAAGTATATGATGAACACAGTGATTAAATGAAAAGACCTTCTGGGAAAAAAAAGCAGCATACAAGAAGCTGAAGAGCTGGCTCTAACTTTTGATCTTCCCATGTCACAGCTACCAGACATGACATAGTTTTGTTGATAGAAGTGCAGTAATTGTGTAGAACTAAAATGGAAGGAAGCATAAATGCCTTCCGAGTGCTATTTCCACATAAACTAAAGTTGTACAAGTTGAAGCAAAATATAAATCTGAAGTAAAACCAAATAATTTTAAATCCTTTTGGATAAATTAATGAACCAAGATCATTGTTCCTTTGTAATATAAGTAGCACAAACAATATTAAGTCTCAGTTTATAAGATATTAAAATACGCATGTGTTTGCATATGTGAACAAGCTTGCCTGAATGCATGAGCAAGTCTACACTTTATATGAACAAAACTGTAATGAAACTTTTGCAACTTTTTCTGAAAATAAAGATTGATAATTAGTTATAAATTAAAGGTTTGTGATGGTTGCTAGCATTTTAGCACTAGACATAAGCTGGATTAATGGAATTATGCTCTTGAACAATCCCTTTAAACAGCTATTTTTTTCATCTGAATGTCAATTTAATATATACTTTGAATTATAAAATGATTTATCAATCAAGTCCCAAAGAAAATAAATCTCAGCTCATTAAAAGCAGACTGTATAACAGAGTAGCAGACTACATCGTTGTAAATAAGAGACTGTAATGAAAGCTGTACCAGTCACTGAACACTTTTTGTCATCCCACTTATTTCACTTGAAGAGGTAGTGGTTCCAAATGACACAGCATTGGTCCTACAAGTATATCCATTAAAGTCAACCAAAGCTCAAAACCAGCAGGTTTTAGATCCTCACACGTTAGTATGAAAGCACTAGATCAAGAACACTAGAGCAAACTGTTAGAAAACTGATACATTGATCCAATCTATATTGGCTATCTGAGGTAAACAAAGTGAATACAAAATAAATCACTGCTATGTTGTTGTAGAATCACTTAACTTGGGGGAAAAAAAGTCAAGTAAATTAGATTATTATTAGCATTATAACAATTCTCAGTTTCCCATTGTGAACTATTTTATTGATTAAAATGTAACACTTTACTAGACTTATATTAATGTTACCTACATATTTATTCTGCGAAGCACAAAATTATCACTTCCAAATGTAGCGCAAAATCTGTGATGCTTACGCAGTGAATCCGTTGATCATATGAGCATATTTCAAAATGACAAGATCTAACCAGCCACAGCGTCTCTTTCTGCCTGTAGTTACTCCCCATTCATGGCCACGGGACTGTAAAAGATCTCCAATTTCCTAAATGAAGACAGAAAGAATGCTGAGAGTATCTCACTGAAAAACAGCAGGCAAACAAGTATAAACAAATATAGACGAATAGCAAGAAAAATACAGTTGTTGGAATTCCAAGGTATGAAAAGAAGAAAAGTTTTTAAATTTTATTAGGAGGAAACTAAGGAGGGGAATAAAGCTTTCCCCTAGGATTTTTTGTACTTCAATCACTAGCATTTCCAAAATACTTATTTAATGTTACTATTTCATGTTCCAAGAAGACATTTTTCTTCCTTCTTCATCCAATAGTAAAATTTCCTTAACAATTCACCTCTGGTTTTAATTTTGTTTGGTTTTAATTTTGTTTTGTCTTTTGGCATCTGCTGTTTTGGTGGGCAAGATCAATGCTTGTACAATGTCTAGAGCAACTGACTCCTTGACCATGCCTAGGGCTCCTAGGTTCTACCACAGCATGGGACTGCCAACTATCCCTTCAGGCTGGCACCATTTACGACGTGTTAAAAACAAAGAAGAAACTTCACGTTCATGATTGATAAAACTAAAGAATATCACCAATTCATTTTAGCCATTAGAGAAAGGATTTTAGCGACTAAATCCTTAAATTAGATTCAGATCGCTGACCTAGCAGTTGCTGTGTGCATAGCTCATCAATATTCCAAGCTTTCTAGCTTCTTGATAATGAAAATACAATAGATGTTTAAAAGAATCAAAATCTCCCTCCTTCTTAACATTGATCAATTTATGTACGACTGCCTGATGTGCACACATATTCCATGTATCACACAGAATATGGGTTGTTAACCACAGAAGTCGTATCTTGTAACGTGAGCTTTCCTGCGATGTACTGACAGTTCCAGTCTACAACCAATTCTCGCCACTGAAATGCACCTAACGGTATCACATAAACTGACAAAATCTATTTTCACATCATGCATTACAATAGAAGTGTGGTCACTGTAATATCATCACACTTGTGCTTCTCTTGTCTGAAGGAAAATACCTTAAGTTTATAGTGTAATTCCCCTTATCCCATTCCATTGACCTTATTTTTTGGCAAAAGTATTTATTCCGTTCTGTAACGTTCAACCTACATTAATCTGCTCAGTGGGGAAGGCTCCAATTCCCACCCGAGTAGTATACGCCTTCACCACACCGTACACATCACCGACGTGCTGGGGAGGAACGCCAAGCCCGGTGCACACACCGCCTACGGTGCAGTTCGACGACGTCACGAAAGGATATGTGCCTGTCAGAGAAACACAGCAGCACAACCCTGTTTCAGCACTGAGAAGAACCAAAGGTTGATTTTCTTTTATGAGACTGAAGGAGATTTTCACCTCTCTGTCTGGCTTTAAAGCTAACCTGAAACAACAGCCAAACAGCAGGGCAAATTCCTCTTGCTACTTGTCCCTGTTTTGCTTTTAAGAGAACCAATTAAGCTGTTCTTCCCCAAATTACATACTCAGATTTCTAAACCCCTCAAAAAGAAGGATTTTCTTCCACTCAAATAGCTGATTTATCATGGCAACCTGTAGAAGCATACTATTAGTGAGCAAGAAGTCCACACAGATAAATAAGAAAAAGCACTACTTTCTTATACTTAAGGAGGCATCAAGTCTGTGCTACCTGTTTCAATGCATTAGCTTTTCTCCATTCATCATTTGCAACTTTCACTGAGGATTGCCCCCAAGGGAGAAATTTAAAAGCATCTCAATATTACTTCCATCAGGCACTGGATCTATTATAGGATGCTGCTGCTGTGTAAAGATTTTCACTGCTCTGGGTATCACAGAAAGTATTTCCACCACATCCAGAGAAAGCCTGCTGTAAAGGTCACAGTCTGACATTCCCAGTGCTCTACACAAGGAACCTCTGAGTATCTGCAGCAAATTTTCCAACTCTTAAGAGGTTATTCAGGATCTCTATGCTGTGACTCTGCACTGGAGAATCTCTTTAGTTCTTCATTTCATCTTCATGGAGAATTAAGTGGTTTAATTAGACTTTTGGTAAGAGAGCACGGATCAGCTGAAGAAGCTGGGCTTACAGGTTATCTGCACCAATTTAATCCTCCCTCCACCGCAGAAGAATTATCTCAGTGGCACTGCAGCAGGTGCCTGGAATGTACGGCACCACGCACACACATTTACAAGTAATAAAGACAAGAATATCTGCAGTGAAGTTTCAAGTCCACTGGAATGAAGTTTAGTAAAAATCATTATTTAAACCCTAAGCACTTAATCCTGTTAATGATACAATCTCTGGCTTACTGTGCTTTTCTTCTGGGAGATCTGTTCCTATTAAAGACTCTTTTGTTTCTCTATCTTCCTGCTGTTCGCAAAGTTGATATAAATACAGATCAAAATAAAACTAATCTCTTGGGAGTTAAATTGAGTTTAGAATTTAACTTACCAAAGTCTATATCAAGTAATGCTGCATTGGCTCCTTCAACAAGAATCTTCTTTGGGGAGCCATGAAGGGCTTCATACATGAAATACACACCATCTCGAACCATGGGTCTTATTTTTTCAGCGTATCCCTGCAAATATGGGTAGAAATATCAGCTTCCCCAAATAACAGCTTAGAGCAGGGAACACTGTGTTCACTTTGGAAACACAAAACATACAGATAATCCCAGCACATCAGCTTCAATAATTGTGTTTTACCTGAAAAATACAACCATTAGCTTACACTATTGAAATCAACGTATTGAACCACTCACATAAGAAATGATGACTTGTTATGGCAGTGCAATACCGTAATTTTTATGCCATTTCTATTCACAGAGATGCTGTAAACCTACCTCATTTCATTGACACAGTCTCTACATAATGAGTCTGTTAGTCTAGACAAGGTAAGAGTGGGACTTAGAAATAGTGCAAGCTCCAAACGAGCTACTCACAAATACTAAAAAATATTTTAATAAGTAGAGTTTCAGCTCTGGATAAGTATCATACAAAATTTGAGAAAGGTAAGAGATATTTTTTACCTATTCATTATTACATAGCTTCATTTCTTACATACTCATTAAAGAATTTTTCTTGTAATATCAGGATCTTGAACCACAGCTTCCACAAATGATTCTTCAATAAGCATGGAAGTCTCTCAGACAGACTAGATCAGTCGTGGCTGGAGACTGTTAATTCCAAGTGTCACCCTGCTTCTCTTGGCTACTTCAATACAACAGTTATTTTATGTCAAAAAAGTAAAACATTATAGGAGACTTAAATCATCCACAAAATTTAATGCTCACAATAAGAAAAATATTCTATTACAAAACTACTCAGAGCTACTGCTTATTGAAAGGTTTTTATTATAATGAAGATATGCATCTGTCATTTAAATTAATCAGTTTATGAAGTAGTAGTTCTAGTACCACTTACTTTTTTAATTAAAATGAACATTACTGTTTGTTTCTATACTCTCCTGTAAACTGAACAAATATTAATAGTTTAAATCCTTACCTTTAGTTTTTTCAATTGTCCTTCTACATCTATTTCCAATGTGGGAAACATAGATTTGTACTGTTGTGCCAGATTTTTAAATCTGTAAAACATTGAAATCGTATCTATGAAGAACATAGCTACTGTTCATAGATTTGGCAAAAACTCAGTTTATGTTATGCACCATATATACTGAGAGCTACAGGCAGAAAATACGTAGAGCTTCGATACTTAGTGCATTTCCCAGTAAGAAAATGACATTTTAAATTATGAGAAACTCTGTGAAGTACAGGAAATATAAACACACATTCGTTCCAGTTTTCTTTCCTTCTAGACAATCTATATACAAAATTCAGACACATATTTTAAAACATCTCCTTAAAAGCAAATATGTCAGCCAAAATGTATCACTCTAACATAATATTTAGAAATGAAAATAGTTGTACCTTGAAGAAAATTCATCAAAGTCAGAAAGAAGGTCACAAATTCGAAGGCCTGTTCGTGCAGCTTTGGAAGAATACGTTGGTCCAATCCCCTTCTTCGTTGTGCCAATACTAATTAAAAATAACCCCCCCCAAACACGTGTAAATAGATGCAAAAATATGCTTTATGCTAAGTAATTTTGTTAAAGTTCTTCTATCATAATAAACACATAGCAACTTTCACGCTTCAGTGGATCTGCATAAATATTGCTGATGTGCTTGGAATGCAGTAATGCATTAAGTCGTGTGCAGGGCTGACGCAAGCTTAGTTGACACTATGTGTCCATATACATATATTATACAGTGATAATGGTTACTATACTACCCTGTGGTAGTACTACATCCCTTGCCACAAACTATAGAAAATAAATGTAATTTTCACTGTTGCAGCACTGCCTATAGTTGTAAATAATCATCAGTTCTATGAGTGATCAGTCTGGTTCCCTATGGCTTTGGCATTATTTGTACCACTTCTGTCCCTATGAACTCTTGCAGCCTTTACCTTATTGAGGATAAAAATGAAACTGTTTCCCTACCTGCACACCTATTTTAGAAATATAGCAGTTTTGAGATCTCTGCTCATATACTGAGTTTGGCTGAAACTGTCTCATAGGATCAAAAAAAGAAAAAGAGTGTGTTCACATAAACATTTTTTTTTCAGAAACCAGAATAACAAAATTTGAATAGCTACATACTCTGCTAAAGTAGAAGATTAAAATTAAAATAAAAACAAGCATCTCCATGAAGTATAAGGGAATATACAATAAATGAATACAAGTGTGGAGATAAATTGCACCGACACTTCAGATCTGATTCAAAAGAGCATCACTAGTCTGATATCAAACTGGATTAGAAGCATCATTTTAATGGGAAAGGAGTTTTGAGAATTTGTTAGGAAACTCAAAATGTCCCTACATGTTGCAGAGAACTGGAAAAAATCAAAATAGGTAAGAATTCATACCCTGCCTTTTCAGCAATATCTCAGAATTTGTTCACAAAAGTAAGTAGAGGCAGAAAAGAGTCACAGAATTAGTAACATCAACAAGCCTCTTTAGAGATATATTGCATTTCTGTTTTCCAAAATTACAACAACTTTTCAAATGAAATGAAGGTGCTGAAAATATTTACTTTTTTCCTTCTTGTGCTTGACGTTGCACTTCCTGGAGCCCATCTACTGCCTGGTGAAAGTCAAACACTGCAATGGAAAATCAAATGGACACAGTGGGAGACCAAAGGAGAAAAACACTCTTTGCATCACAGACATCTATCACTTTGAGAAAAAGTGGCTTTGTTATCACTGATAGTGCACAGGCCTCCTCATGCGAAAAGTAAGCAAGTATTCCTTAACACATTGTGAAAACATGTAAAACATCACTCTTTAGTGGATACAAATCCTGTTATTGTGCTTCAGATACACAACATATCAAGAAGCTGTATTAGATCAAATATGTAACTGCTCTCTGGGGTAATAATGTAGTTTAGTACCGTAGGCTAAACAATCATTTCTGAGTTTTCTCCCCCTTCAATCATCACTTACCTATATGTGCTCTATCTGATATAATCAGTCTTTTCTCCCAATCTTTTAAACCTGTCAGAACATAGAAAGAAAAGCAGAATTTCAGTTGCATTGATTGGTCAAACTTTGAGATTTGCTTTTAGATTTTCTATATGTTTCTTATAGTTTGCATAGTTTCTTGTTAAGAAGACCATGGATAAAACAGAAAAAACATAAGCAAGTATCAAATAACAGCAATGTTTTCATTAACAAACTTTTCTCATTTTTTACTTTTTCAGCTTTCTCATTTCAGTATGTACAAGAATACTCACTTCTTCCTAATGCCAGAATGCAGTGGCTTACACACAATTCTTAACCTTAAGGAAAAATTCCTGTTTAACTCACCATACAATAAATCATTTAAACACCATTTGTGCCTCACTTATATACATATAATATCCCCATCTCTGGAAGTTTTTAAGGCCAGGCTGGATGGGGCTCTGAGCAGTCTGATCTAGTAGGACATGTCTCTACCCATGGCAAGGGGGTTGGAACTTGATGACCTTTAAGGTCCCTTTCAACCCTGACAATTCTATGATTCTATGATATATGCACATAATATATATAAGAGAACTGATGTACATAATCATAAAACAATTTAAGATTTAAGGGACCTTGGAAGGTCATGTGATCCAAAGCCTCACACAAAGCAGAATCAACTTGGGCACAGAAACTGGGGACACAGAAACTATAAGTTAAATCATCTCATTTTGAGATGAAAGGGAGCTTTGCCACACACTTTTTTATTTTCTATCTAATGTGGTATCAAATGTCATAAAACTCCCTGAAACCCCATGAAAAGATTGCTTTTGAAAATCTGTCTGAAGACTACAACACAATTCAACGTGGTAAATACCGCTTTCCACACAATCTGGAAAGTTAATGCACTGAATATGTATGGTCAGAAACAAAGGCTTAAAAAAAATTTCTCAACCTGGCTGCCAACATAAAGGTTAAAAATTACTCGATACAAACCTTTCTTTTCATTCTTTTCAGCTTCTTCAAACAGGCCTGGTAAATGTATAACCACTCCATTACCTTTGGGAACATAAATGACTTATTTTAAAGCAGAAATAAAATAATCTCAGGTTATAATGCATGTAAACGCTGTCCGAAATTTTATTTTAAAAAGGCTAAGTTTCTCACGTTTCTCACAAAGCAATCTTGAGAACTTTTGGGATAAATCCTCACTTAGGGTAAGCAGCTACAAGCCTGCTAAAAGCAGAATAACCAGAGCTTGCTTGTTTCAGATGTGAACGCTAGGCTTGCTGCAAAGCCAGCTGAGGTAAGCGGATTCTTGTTTTTGTGTGTGGTGGACTTTGCTCCACGACTTCAGTCTTAATTGTTCACTGGGAAAAGCTTAAAGGAGTCCGTGGCCTTGCAAGACTGGCAAGCCTGTGTGACAGTATTTAAATTTTCTTCAATATTCACACATTTGTTTAAAACTCGGCTCCAACTAGTGCTGTAATACAGCAGCAATGAATTCTCCCTGCCTTTGAGTTACAATACCGAATCCACAAGAACACAGAGCATTACTGATGAGACGTGGAGGATTAGTGATGCAGTGGGCTGGAAACAGCTGCTGCTTCCTCCTTGGGAACACTGCAAATAAATGCAGGAGCCTGTCTCAGCCAGCATTTAGGATAACTTAAGTAAAGGTCTTTACTTACTGACAAGAAAATAAACTAGAAAGCAAGAAAATACATCATATTAACAGAGGAAAAAATACATTTCATGTATTTCAATCACTCATTTGGAAACTCTCAAATGGACAGAACTGAAACTCCACAGCTCTCTAAAATCTATGCTCATTTCTTGCACATTCTGTATATGTTTTTTCTGTCAGAAAGAAGCACAATTTTGGATAAGTAAAAGGCTGAAATTTGCCTATCACTTAAGAGTTTTATGTCCAGTAAGCAATGCAAACTTTTTTATGATGTCATCTGCATCAAGTGTCTTTACATAACAGCTGTTAACGTGAACAAAAAGGGCACTGGAGAATAACCTTCCAAGCAGAGTCCTGTATCCTGGGGCCTATTTCTGGAAGGTCAGTAAAGAGATGCCAGAGAGAAATGGCATTATTTATTTATCCTAAGTGCTGGGCTTTGTGTCCTCAAAGAATAGCATACATTTTTTCTGAAAGTATAAATGGAGTGTGCAAGTAGATGGTGGGATCCAAACTTTGACCCTAAAGTATAACAAAGAGCACTGTGACAGAAAGAGGAGATTCTTACTTTCAGACTTCTAGTAGCAGAAAAAAAACTGCCACTGAAAGTAGAGGAACTCTTCATGTTAAAGCAGCAGTGAAATTAAAGTCAAACAGCTGAAGCTAAAGCAAATTCAACTGACAGTCACCTACATATTTTGTCTTGGCTTGTTACTATAAAATATGGTTGCAGCTACCCACCACATAATGTTATTTTATTTATTAAGTTCCACAATTATCTTACCAATAAAAGAAATCGCTTTTGGATTAATGATGCCACTAGGAAATAGGTGAAAATCATATTCTTTCCCATCAACCACCACAGTATGGCCTGCATTATTCCCACCCTGTAACAGAAAAAAACAGCTCAAGTTTAATAGTCTTATACTACCATGCTAAACTCAGGTGATTTGACAGAATTTTTTCTTTAATATTTCTACATTCATGTCTTGGGTCACCGCTTTCTCCACCTTACAGCTTCCAGACATGCTGCAGTACTGTAAAAATGGTTCAGACTGGACAATTAGGAGGCTGAAGTCAGGACTATTGAGAATTATGAAGCACATTGATACCATGGAATCATGGCAGGACTGGGGCTTTGTGGATTTGATATGAGGTCTGAATAATGTAGAAATGTCTAGAATGAGGGCATCTGCTGGAAGGAGAACTGAGACGGTCACTGGTAATTTACAATGAAGAGTGTTGGCTGAATGATCAGAGTCGCTATATGAAAACTCTAAGAAAGGACAGTCATTTATAAAAATTAGTGATAAAGCACATATTCTTCCGGAGTTCCATTTACTCTTCATTTACCCATTTGCTTGCATGTAATAAAAATGAAAATGGCAACTGGCATTCCTTTCAAAACACAGACATATGCTGAAACGCAACATTAAGAAAATAAAAGCTACACATTATAAAATAAAATAAAGCTTTGTTAAGTAATGGGATGGAAGAAATCTAAGAAATATGCCTTTAAATATGACAAAAGTAATTCTCATGTTTTGGAAGATGTGAGCTCAACCATGAAGCTTAAACAGATAACCTGCTAAGGAAGAGCTGAGGGGCTTTATAAAGAAAAACTGGTGCATGCACAAATTCCATTTGATTTAGCAAACTGCTGGGTAGTTCATCCTTGGGCAGGGAAGGACTCCCAAGTGTCTTGCTAATGAAGAATTATAACTTGCCCAGAGAATTCTGCAGAAGGCAGAACTATCCTGGGTATTTAGTTCTCCTCCCACATACAAGCCAGTTGTAGGAACTTGGATCTAGTTAAAGAAACTATCTAGCATCTATCATGGAGGAGACTCCTTCCCATAATATTCAAGAGGTCTGATACTGTATGAATTGCACTGGTTGAAGCATGAGTTTATTTTATTATAGCAGCACTGGGCTTGAGAAAGAGGCTAGGAACTTCTGAGACAATCAGCTTTCCTTTTCTGCTTGCCTATAGACAATGGCAAGATAGAAATTTTAAAAGAGTGAACACCATAATTTAACACCAACTTAGTCTCTACTACTAACAACTTAAAACATTTCCTGAGAAAATGGGGAATGAGGCTCCTTTAAAGGTAGTTATAGCCTTCTTTTCTTAACCAACGTGAATATGAAAAAATTAAATCAGGCTTGAGGATTCACAATGTGAGATAACAAGACTTCTAAATTATAGTCAGAAGTGTTTCCTCGTAATCCAAAATTTTAAAAGCTGGAATACACCAGTATGTTTATGAAATATAGTTTGTGCTTTTGGAAATTTTCCTGAATAACTGATATCCAGACAAATACTGTCTCTTTTCTTCAGCAAATGCTCAAAAAGGGACATTAATCGATCAGCTGTGAAAGCTGGCATACATTAAAAAAAGTGCTGAACCACAGAAATATCAGCAGATATGATACATCCTTTAAATGAATCCACTTTCCATCCCTCTGGACAGATAATATAAATCAAGAATTCAATGACAGACCTTATAAAACAGCATTTTTCTAATTTAAAAGCGGTATTGAAAGCTCTGGAACTGTTTTTGAGCACTGTTCACATTTCCTAAACAAGTGCCTTCTTCCGAGCACTGAATTGCCCAACAGACATGACCACACGTGCAAAACATACTGCTGGTCTGATGAGATATTTTCTGCTTATTATTTGGTCATCTCGTTATTCTCATGCTCAGTTCCAGAGATACTCCAGCAGCATACTGACAGTCTAATAGCTCAGATATTAAAGATATCTACTCCTTTTCTAATTTTACTGGAGTCTTGAGAGTTAATACAGAGTTAGTACATGCCAATTCTTTTGCTAACAAAGTATAAGAGGAACCTAAAAGCTTGTATGAGTTTAATCCGAAGACTGTATGACTGAAGATATAGAGAACTACCCAGTACACTGCAATCATGTAAACCTTCCTCCTTTTTCTTAAATAGTATTTCATTAAAGTGGTGTCAACACTAATGCACCTAGTGACAGTAGTCTCTGGACCCTCAGGATGCTTCCATTTGGACCAAGAGACCTTTGGTGTCTCTGCTGGGCCCTTGTATCATATGCAGCTCTGCATCATGAGCTTCCAGTTAATAGCAGACCCACTGACCTCACCTGATTTTCTTTTTTTTCATCACTTTTCCGAGTTCTACGGAAATGGTGTCTGCCTTCTTTTGAGGCTCTTCAAAAACCTCTCTAACAAAAGGAACATTAAGGCAACAACTTCTCACAGGTTAATCACCAGTGCCACTTTGGTATTATCTGTATTGTGAAGTAATAGCATGACCAGAAATAACGATTTCTCAAAGCCTGGCCATTCCCACCAAACTCTGTGGGAAGTTCTCTTCCTAAGAAGGAACCATTAAGGGAGCTGCTGAAGCTCCAAAAGGCTACAAGTGCATCTGGGACAAGTGTCTTGAACATCAGCATCCACTTCAACCCGAAACCTTCCTTACTGCTCAGTTCAGCAGCACTCGTGTCCCTTCTGTTAAGCCACTTTAACCTCTAGTGACTCTGTCAAAACTGTACCAAATGCAGGAAGCCTACGGGGTGCAGGTGATCCGGGCTATCAATTATAGCAAACTGCAGCAATAAACTGGGACTTGAGAGTTAGAAAGTTATTACGTGTGCCAAAGACAACAGAATAGATGTCTTGCTACAGTAGTTAAAAGAACTGAATATAATTTAGGGAGCTCATTGCCAGGGAGCACACAAAAATCCTGCTTTTGAGGCACTGCCTAAATACAGCAGTAGTTTTTGACTGTGCAGCCACAGCTCTTCTTCATATCAGCTATATTAAAGTTTCAGAGCAGACAAATGCTTGCTTCTAACAGTATTTGGTAGGTGTTAAAAGTTCTCCACATTTAAATCAAGCACCTAATCGCAAAAACCTTTCACTGAAGTCATTCATCACCTGCAGTTGAAAATTAGTATTCAGCCTTTTGAAGGAACCTACATTGCTTAACAAATCAGTTTTTATTAATTTTCAAAGCACTAGAAGTTGAGGCTCTGTTAACAGCATTAAATATGTATAATTTCAAAATATTTTGCCTAAGGAATGTTCTATTACCTTGTGGTGCTGCAAGCTATGCCTCCTTTCTTCTAAAACACACCAGACCACCAGCAACATTGCTTAAATTCCACAACTTAAAACGTCTGTCATTCCAAGTTGGAAAACAGACTGTAAGGTAATAGAAATGTTGCAACTTGCTGTTTTCAGGAGTTAAACAACAGGAAATATACTAGGCACTATTTTTAGCATAGAGTAATTCTATATGGTAAGGTCTGGGGTTTTTTTTAACATTGTTTTTAAAGAACGTTTACGTTGGACTCAGATATAAATTGGAGGTTTTTTCCTGGAGGATTTTAATCTATGTTTTCAGACTTCTAATAATCAAAGTGTAAAGTTACATATTGTCCCAGTACCAGAAGGAACTAGAGGAACTTAAGCAACCTCACAACACATCCTAATTGTTTTTTTCAGTAAATTAGTTTATTTAAAAATAAAACACATTTCAAAGCTTTCTATATGCTGATATTGGACTACTGCTCTAAAGTGATGCATTTACAAAAAAGATGAAGAAATTAATCCAATTTCCCAAATGCTCAGGCTTCTCATTAGCAAAATTAATCAACACAATAGGAAAAAAAAGGAAACTCCTTACTGAAGATCTGCAGCTGACACAACTGTCATTCAGCTGGTGTACCAGCAGCATGCAGCAGTCTGAGCTCCTCCATCAACTGGTATATGGGGTGAACGTATAAAATGTCACGACCAGGTTTAGAACAAATGAATTAGAAACAAAAAGGGAGGCCAAACTTCACATGGGAGATAGATATCTATGCTAGGAAGCACGTGGAGGCATCCGAACACGGTTGCGGTGCTGGCCGATACGCCCAAGGCAAACGTCACATGTATAAATGGGAATATCAAGTAGGAGTAGAGAGATTGTATTACCTTCCTCTTTTGGCAGTGGTGCAACTGCTACTAGAATATTGTGTCCTTGGTGCTCCGACAAGATTACAAAACGATCCCATCTGGCATTATAATCTATGAATTTATAATCTATGAATTGGAATACCAGCTACAAACCATCCCCTTTGAGAAGTCTGCATCTGAAAACAAATGTAATGATTCCTGTATAGCTCTTTTCACTCAAAGTGTCCCAGCTCTATTAATTCCATTCATCAATGAAAGAACACATTTTCTGAAATTCAACAGTATCTCCAGGCTAAGTACCTCTCATCATACTATGAAACAGAGTATAAAATAGTTCAGTTTTCTTAACTGGATTAAGTGATTTTCTTCGATTTATAGCATTTCATATGTGATTCTGAATAAATAAGAAGGGGCATTGTTACACAGAGTGTTTCTTCTTTCTCTTTACAATTTAATTAACAATGGCTATTTCTAACTCACATCAGCAACTGCCTGGAACCAACCTGAATAAATATAGCTAGTAAGTGTTACCAGCATAACTTGCTTTGACATAAACTTTATAATATAATTTCATTGTCTTTCATGGTATTTCTCTTGATTACAAATGAGTTTAGAATATCATTGGTTTAAAACAAAATAAATAATCCAATACACTGACAAATTAAATCCCATTAAGTGCTTTGAACATTAAGGTTCTTAGACACAATGTCATGAAGTTACCTGTGTGTGAAAGCCTTTGTGAGATGACTGAAAGTGCTGTAAATTCCAGTTGGGAGGTTGCTGCCATATCATTTACTTTAATGGAAGACTTTTTTTTGCTAATTTTTTTTCAGTTAACTATTGCTTGATAGCACCCAACTCACCCCAACTCAGTTCAAAGAAGCAGATCACAAACAACTTTTTGCCATTGTAAAGAGCTGGGTTAGGGAATAAGCAGAAGTATAATTAGACTAGAAGAACTGAGGGAGCAGTGATTTTTACAGCTATGGAGGTGACAAAGAGCTGGAGTGAGTTGCAAGTATTTATCTCCTGACACCAAATCTCATCAACCAAATCTAGTCTGCCTTGCTCTTCCTCCTAACGAATACGTTTGCAGTAACGGCTTCAAGTAATGACAAGTCTGCGCAGAAGTGCCACGTTTGACTCCCACATCTGTTCAAGTGTGTTCCTGCTGTGTCCCTTCTTGCTGTCTCACAGAATGAGCAAAATCCACAGGATCCCACTATCAAAATACTGATCTCTTCAAAAACTCCTGAATTCCTATGAAATGAGACCTTCTAAAGCCTAATGAGATAGTAAGTATGATTATAAATACAAATACTTTGGAGAAGAACTGAGAAAAACTTTCCATCTTTTCAAAGAAATGTATAGAAATATTTCTAGCACAAATACATTTAAAAAATCTCAATGCTTGCATTGTATCTTGTACTAATGATGTAGTATTTTTCCTTTATTACAATTGAAAAGTGATCTTGGGTGCCTTGGTCTTCCAAAGTAGCTGAAAAACGCACCTGTAAAAGCCAGATCTAACTCAGATTTTAAACAGCAGTGAAATGTAGGCAAAGTAGACACTCCATTTTCTCCTAAATAGAATTTAAAGTTTTGTCAGACCACATAAAAACAATCTACTGCAACAGACCACTACAGTAAAACACATACTTAGCCTCAGTAGAAGATGTAAAGACAATAATGATTTCGAGCTATATTAGTAGAAAATGCTGTAGTGGAAAAAAGCATTCTAACTAGTGTTTGCAGAATCCTAAAACAAAGGAAATCAGACATGAAAAACCTAGATATGTCTGGCTCATCTTTAGTCCTCTCTTCCGAAGAAATGCAGTCATATCCCTGTGGGAAGTAATATGATCCAAGGATAGGATCACAACTTTTCTTATATCTGTAAACAAGTTAACAACAGCTAGTGAGTTACAACAGGAATGAAACAGAACAGATGTCATTTCAGCTTAATTTTCAGCTGCTTTCTTTTGATGCTTGTATAGGATAATAAATTCATCAGGCTTTATAAAGGGGATTGAAAATTAAGCTTGCTTTCTTATGGAGATTTGGAAACTTAAAACCTGACCTTCTCATACAGTATTTATAATCCCGGTGGTCCTGAGATGATCTCGCTGATGCCCAAAGGAGAGGCTAGTTTAAAATAGCAATGTCACCATGTTTTTCCAAAGCTTAAGATGACACACTGTAGCACAGAGGTATGCATAAGCAAAATGAAAAATAAAATTTGGATAAGATACCCTATAAGTGACAGACTGCTGTCAAGGAAAGTTTTAATACTGAAAGGGTGGACTTCTGTATTATACCACTTGTACTTAATGAACCCTACCCTGCGTTGAATATCAAAATAAAACCTATTTGCTTTTATGCAAGGAATCTTACAAAAATACTTGGAAAGAAATATGCCCATATGGGATTTTCAGCATTCCCAAATATTACAGAAATCAACGATGACAGTCCTGCAGTCACTGCACACTCATGACTCCAAGCTCATCAATCTATTAACTGTAGATCATCAAGCACTAAATCATTACGAGATTAAAGTCTTTACATACTACTTTATCCTGCAGGAAGAAATTACACTACATATCAGGGTTAAATCTCACTGAAATGAGAGCAACACACAATACATACACACACAGAAAAACGGTAGCCAACAAGTCCCGGTAACTCCACCTCATTATCACATAAAACTGCCCTAATTTAATCCCCGCTACAAACAGTTGCAGCAGCCCAGGATCAATAGGGACAGTGACAACAGCGCATGGCTGATCTGCCCTGTCCTGTCAGCAGCACAGCAGGGGAACAAAGGGAACTGTCCCATCTCGCACCTAAATCACCAAGAAAAACTCCTCGTCTGGTATTTCTGCCATGTTTTTCTATTCAATTGCTTGCCTGCAGCATTCGCTTTTTTAATCCTCAAAGGGCCATTTCTAATACATATGGTATTTACTTTGCCTTCATTAAAACACTAGAATCAAAACAGACCAAAAAAAAAAAAAAGGAAATCTGCAATAGTACACAACAGCTATTTGTATCATTAAGTGTTGGGCATGTCCCTTCACCCTTCCCTTGTTCTCTAACATTGCAATGGTATTATCAAACCCGAAACATTGTCAGGCTTTTCTTACTGGTTAGTCCCTCTCAATCTCACTTGTTACCATCCACTACATTGAGAAAATTAGCTCCTCAACATCCCTGGTGTATGACTTGGATAAATCTCTTTGGTCTAAATGACTGAACTACTCAACCACAAAATACCTTTAATAGCAAGTTTTTCTGACAACTTTTTCAACCCCTTCAGCTCTTCTACAGTATTAACATTAACCATAATTTTTGTCCACCTGTCTCAAAAGATCAGCTGACTCCTCCTTAAAACCAAAGCAATTCTTGACAGCATACTGACTTGGACAGAGGAAATGTTTTAAAAAGTGATTACATATTCAGTTAAAAATAAAACTACGTTAATATGAGAAGCTTAAGAAAACTACTAACAGCTCTTCCCATTCTCACAATCTGGTGGTGTTTCCTCCATGCCCGTTCTTAAGGGAATACTGATAACATCAGGCAGACTGTTTCCAGACTTCCAGAGGCTAGAAGTGTCACAGACCCGACACATCCAGCACTGGAACAACACTGCCAAAAGAAAGCTTGAAAAATCTTAAAAAATTGACTTGGACTAGTCCCTCATGCTGAAACATTGTCACTGATCTTGGTATGAAGACATGCATTTGTGTGGCAACTGTATCTGAGATCAAATCTACTGCAGGTAAAGAATATTATCACAGGGGGTCTACTAATTTATCAGCAATATTTTTTTGTATCTTTCATGGTGAGCTTTTGGAAAATCTTCTTCTCTTTCCTCCTCTTCGAATTGTATATGGGGCATTTTCCTACTGTGCTTTTGGCAGTTTTGTTGAAAAACAACTTCTTGAACAAGAAAACTTCATCTGGAAGGGCAGAATTGTTTACTCTTTATTACAACAGGAATTCCTGGGCATTCTTGGCACACACCTAAATTATAGAAGGTGAAGTGTCTCACAAATAATTTACCAAAGCAGCATGGTACTTCTCCTGCCATATCTGACAACACATGCTATTTCCTTTTCCGTTCATACCCATACAGAACTGTTCAGTAAATAAATTCAATGAAAAGCTATTATTACAAGTGTACCTTATGTAGTCTCAGCTTAAGGAAACTGCTAGAACTGTCTGACCACCAGCTGTCCTCAGTTAACTGTGACCTTACTACTGCAGTTCTATGTATGAGTTTTTAGGAACAGCTCTAGTTTAAGCGGTGCCTCTGGAGCCACATCCTCTCAGCAGTTGTGACAGTCGACTACTTGTTCAATCATGTTCCAAACCAGATCTGACAAATTATCTAATTAAAACCCAGGTAGGATAAAACAGCCACAAGCTCTAGTTTTGAAGGCAGCCACACAACCACAGATGTGGTGATGTGAGAAATGTACAGCTGGAATGAGAGCTGTCACTGAAGAAATCATGATCTGAAGATACGTTTTGAACAATGCCAAATCTCTCTTCATTAGTATGTAATATGTATCCAAATGACTTAAGCTTACATTAGGACTGCTCGTTCCATGACTACATGCTAAGAGGACGGGCAAAAACGGAACTTCCCTCTTTATGTCTGACATTCTATCATTTAAAAGCTTTAAACAAAAGCACAAAACCTGTTTTTAAAGGAAACATCAAAACGAAACATTTGCAGTTGAACTCCTTGATTCTACCCTTTCTGAAAATATATCCAGGATTAAAAGTACCGCACAGCAAAACATGACCATTCTACAATCCAGGAGGACACATACTAGCCTCTATCTATTGTTTTGCTACCAAATGCCTTTGCTTGCTGAAAGAGCAATTTAGAGGAAAAATGTTCTTAATGTCTTCCACTAATAACCTAACGTAGACAAATGCAGTCAGTTCCTTAACAGTCCTAAACTGCCTGATGTTATTAATTTATTTAGAAGTATCTTTTCTGCTTATTTATACAGGTATGTGTGCCAGTGTATCTGGTATGTTAATGAATGCAGCCTATGAAAATATCCAAAGATCTCCTTTATCAAAACATCCTCTTTCACGAAGAATCTTTCAAGCATACAACTGAAATAAAGTCAATTACTTCAGGTGAACTAAGATTCCATATTTATAAATTACATCACATATTTCAGTGTCCCTAGTGTGAAAAATGAAGTGAATTATGGAGTATACACTGTATAATCTAAGTACGGAGAAAGACTGAAACAACACAAATCGAGACTCTTCCATTAATGTGAAATTACATTCTGAAAGCTCAGGAAAATTAAAGAGGATGGAGTTTTAATGCAGAATTTTCTTTATTTAACATATATTGAAGCTTCCCTTGTGCCAGTGAAGGACTTAATTCCCATTTGCCTGCTTGCCTTTCTTTCCAGTATCCTAGGAAATACCATTTCATCTCCTCTGTGGTAATCTAGTCATCAGAGATTCTTCTCACGAAATCAACACACTAAAAACACTTGAGAAACATTTAATGAAAATCATTTTGGGAACTACTATTTTGACAAAGCTCTCCAAACTCAAATTTGGCCCTGAACCAAAATTCCCACTCAGACTGTGGGAGGGGGTATGCCACCTTCTTTAACATGTTAGCTCACTCAACGATGAAAATTGAATCTAGTAGAGACATAAACATCCCCCCCTCAAGCATTCATATTCTAGATTTCCCTACTTTCATTTTGCTGAGGGCCAAAACAAGCTGTTGAACACTGTTTCCATCAATGTCTCAGAAAATGGAGCGGGCAGGAAATAACCTTGTCAATCATCATATTCTAGAACACAAAAATATTCCTTATGGAATTTTTCTGACATTTTCCCTAATGTCTCTCATTAGGGAGACCTTCGGTGTTTCCTGTTTAAGCAAGCTCTTCTAGTATACAAGTATTATTGTACTAAGAAAGTTTTCTTAGTTTCTAGGAAGAACGTGAAGCAAGTTCTGGTCCAAATACTGACATTTTTCAGGGCAGTACACAGCATTAATAAAATCCCTCAAACTCATTATGCGTAAAAGTTAATGACTACCACTATCACACTGAGAGAACTTGTTGCTACTGTTCACACACTTAGATATGCACATATCTTTATTAAACCTTAACAGTTCCATCTAACGGAGGCAAAAATCATAAACCATTATCTACTTGCACAAGTTTATTTGAAAGTGCAAAGTACTAAATTATTAAAATGACATTTTTTAAAAGCATCCTCAAAATTGCCAAATGTGCAAAACCCCCACTATTAAAAAAATCCAAACTTGCTACTCAAAAGTAAATCATTGCTCGTATTTTCTCTTGCAAATGTTTTATACTCTTCCCTAAACTCTAAACCTAAAGACACTTCCATTAGATCAATTTTATTAGTAATCCCTATTGTAATCTCATACAGGTGGTGGGTATGTATGCGTGTATCAGTAAACACTGCTCTGAAAAAAGTCCAGAGCTCTTCTAGATGTGCCCAGCAGCACATTAAACCATCTGAGCCACCCAGCCTGTTATTAACACACTAATAACCCTTTGGACACACTCACACACAGAGTCCTGTATCCTTCAGAGGGTATTCTGAGGCTGCACCTGGGACCCACAGTTGCAAATTAGTTCACTGGATGGACAGCAAATCCATCGTGAAAGCAGCCTCAGGGCATCACTCAAACTGGGTCTAAAAAGAACCAGTACGACTTCTTGCAGCAGTAACAGTAAACCCATGAGAAAGCTGTTTGACTAGGGCCTATAGAAACACCCCTCCTCTCAGCTAACACTTTTAAATTTTGTTTTCTCACCAGAGCAATTATGAGACCTGCGTTTAAATCCTAGCAGCACATTACTGGGGGGAGGGGAAGGGGGGGAATGGAGAAATAAATATGGAAATGTAGCTGTACTTCTGATAATACATATTCATCAGCTAACTTTTGCAGGGAAACTTCTCCCTAAGGTGATTCAAGATCTTGGGAGTTTAATATCCCAACCGAAAACACTTCCTCCACCTTTTAAATATTTAACTTGCACAGCAACGTTTATTTACATAATACATTTAAGTACGCAAATGTCCTTGGATTTATCATCTCAGATTCAAGGATATCTGTAGCTTTTCAGCAGTCAGCATGCATTTTAAATCAGAATAACTTCTATGGTACATACCAACTGAGCTGGACTAAGCTGACTACTTATTAATGCAGTCACAGTTTACAGGGACAAATGAAAAGATTATTAACTGTGTTGGTCTGATACGTTCATAACTAACGTTTAAAACATTATTGTTTGGCATCACCGTTGTGCCTAATTTGGTTTATACTAAGCAAACAGACTGCGTTAGGAATCTTTGCACCACATCAGTTCAAAAATACGTAAGAGGTATGTAAGGTGTTCCCTGTTTTCACCAACCTGTTTAAATCCTGTACTTCTATATAACTTTTTTTTTCCCCCCTTCCTTTTAAAATATTTTTAGAATCAGCTCTCGGGCGTTTTGCAGAGGACGCAACCCGCCTACTGGAAAAAAAAAGCCCCTGCAGTGGAACTTCGGATAACTCACGGTGTTTATTAGCTCTTCCAAGCCGCCTCATAAGGTTTGTTTTGGTTTGGTTTTTTTTAAGTTTTTCCCCCGGAAGAGCAACGAGCCCGGAGCCACCCCCGCACCCCTAC
>NW_009720124.1:0-370 GCF_000703405.1 Apaloderma vittatum | reverse complement strand
AGGCTGAGGGAGCTGCGTCTGTTTAGCCGGAGAAGAGGAGACTGAGGGGAGACCTTATTGCTCTCTACAACTACCTGACAGAAGGTTGTAACAAGTTGGGATTTGGTCCATTCTTCCTAGGGGCAAGTGTTAAAGAGAAGGGAAAACTGCCTTAAGTTGTGCCAGAGGAAGTTTAGGTTGAATATTAGAAAGAATTTCTTTACTGAGAGGGTTGTCAGGCATTTGAACAGGCTGCCCAATGAGGTGGTTGAGTTGCCATCCCTGGAGGTGTTTAAGAGAAAGGTGGATGTTGTGCTGAGTGACATGATTTAGTGGTGTTAATAGAGCTAGGACAAAGGCTGGAATCAATCATCTTGAAGGTCTTTTCCAA